>NW_028170143.1:82200-352200 GCF_963971535.1 Notolepis coatsorum
AGGGGATGCAGACCAGAGAAAGACTTTCGACTTGTTTACATCAGGGTCCCCCATTTTCAATTCATCATTCATTCATAATACAGCAAGGTTACCCAAATGTAAGTGTTCTTTATTTATTTTAATACATATTATAATACTGCCTTAAGCTTAATGTCCCCTGGTTTCAACGTAACCCCTTAAGCTCCAGTGGTCCGGTACCGGTACAAGATTAATTTCATGCCATAAATAGATCAATACAGTCCATATTAATAATGTTGCGTTTTTTCTTTTTCAAATGTAGCCAAGAGTAAAGACCCTAACCCTATCAAAAACAGCAGTCAAGGGGGGGCAGGTGGCGCACGGAGATTACGTTCGTCACCAACACCGGGAGACACTAGGATTCGCCTGTTCGAATCCAGCTCCCGGCGTTGCTATCAGCTTGGCTGGCCTCTCACACTGATACAATTGGCTGTATCAGGGGGTGGGAAAGCTGAAGGGTGGGTCCTGGGCGTTGTGGACAGCGACCCCTACAGTCCAACCCTACGAGGGTTGGAACTGAGGAGAGATAGTGTGGCCTCCCACACGCTACACTCTCCCCGGTGAGAACCTGCGCGGCCAGGTTGGCCTGCCCCAGGCTGCACATGCGTCGGAGGAAAGCATGTGACAGTCTCTGGTCTCCCGGACCAACAGTAGGGTAAAGTACGCAACAACCAGGAAGGGTGGGATGGGAGAAAAATCGGGAAAAAGGAGGGGAAGAAAGATAAAAAAAAAAAAAAAAAAAACAGCAGCAGTCAAAGTGTATATTTTCAGCACTAGTTTAGTTTGTTTACCAATGATTTTAAGTATTATTAGCGAAATATGAGTTCATAAATATCTTTGCGCATCCCGGGGGAAACCGGATGATTTAGATGCAAGGAAATAACGCGTCATGAAAGCATTGTAGTCCTACCTAGCTCACGTCAGCTGCTGAAAATATTATTTGCGAAAAATATAAATATTTTATATATTTGTGATTATATCTCACGGTTAGAACAAAACTTTTAGGCACATTTTCTGAAAATATGGCTAGGGCTTAAGAGCTTAAAGGGATGGTTGTGAGTTTTGGAACGCTAGCCCCGTTTCTTACTAACCAATGGATGATGTTGATCGGTAGAATCCTTTCTTAGTACACCATGCTTGTCCTCGTGCTAGCTAGCTCCAGATAGATAGTTGGCTACGAACCAATACAAAGTCGATGGGGTCACGCTCCTGCCTGTGCAAACCAACTGAGGCTTGTTGAAATTTACTTTGTGTGCACTCTGTGACGTAAATATCAGCAACCTCTGTCAATTCTGCATTGGATTGTGGCCAACTAGCCAGAGCTAGTATGAGGAACAGCATGGATTGCGCTGAGAAAGGACTCTTACTGAACATTATTGGTTAGTAGCAAATAGGGTTCTAAAAATCATAACTCATTTTAAATTGTACTAATTTAAAATAGAAATCGATTTATAATATGAAACATTTAAATGGTTGAAAGTGGTGCCTTCTAAGTGCCTTCTAGTCTAGCTTCAGGAGACGGCCTTTACGAATACTCACTTCATCTAAGCTCTTGCATTCTGCTGCTTTTTGAAACCACACAGGCCCCTAATCCTCCAGTATTGCACATATCTTTGGTGATCAACGGACATTCTTTCGCCACAATATTAGCTTTGTGAACCACAGTTACTAAAATGGTAATTGCAGTCAACCTAAAGGTTGGCCCGGCCCATGGGGACATTAACGTGTGTTGTCGGGCCTTACAAATAAAATTGATTTATTCAAATTCCCTCCTCCTATGGTTGGTGACATCATGGGCAGCTCTGTTAAGGAGCTGGCGGAGGCTCCCGAGGACGTGGACCGTGCCCGACTGACCTGCCTGAAGGAGTGGACTGAGAAGCGGCTCTCTACCCTACAAACTGCTGTGTGAGTGGCCTGGTTTTCAAATGAACGCCTGATGAGGGCATACTGCACCGTGGTACAACAGTATTATATTTAAAAACGCTCACATTTGTATCACTTGGCGAGTGAACTCTATTAAAAATGTATTAGGAGGCGGCTGAGTGGCGCAGTCGGCAAGGCGTTCGCCACTAACGCAGGAGATGCTGGTATCGAGCCCAGCTCTCTGCGTTGCTACCGGCTTGGCCGGCCGTCATACTAACACAATTGGCAGTGTTAGAGGGTGGGAAAGCCGGTGGGTGGGGATCGGACGTTGTGGACAGCGACTCCTACTGGTCGGTTGGGTGCGGCGGAAACAGGAGGTATCGGGGGCAGCGTGAGCCTCCCACGCGTTACTCCCCGCCACTGAGAGTTTGAGCTGCTGCGGTGAAAAGATGTGACCGGCTGCCTCCTCGTGTACCGGAGGGGACACGTGATGCAAGGCTTCTATCCTCACTACAGCCGACCAGTGGGAAGCATAGTCTAGCAACGTTCAAGACAGGGGAGGGAAGAATTGGAAACACGAAATTGGGATGGGAGAAAAATAGAAAATGGGGAGAAAAAGTGGACAAAGAAATGTATTAGGACAGTGTTGTTTTTTTTAAAGGGCCAAACTGAATAAATCACAGAGTACTGAGATGAATTAGGTATGAATTAAGGATGCATGATATATCGGTGACCATATCAGTATTGGCTGATATCGGTGATTTTATTTTTATTTACAGACAGTGATCCGGGAAAGAGAAAAAAAACTATATCAGCGAATCATTTATATATAAGATGAGATATTCCTTTATTGAGATATTCCTTTATGGATTAATGTTATATCAAATAACTATATACTTTCTGTTTGGTCATTTCTAGTTGGAACTAAAAGCATTCTCTCTAGGCATCTGTTTTCCCACAAACTAATGTAATTGGATCTCTGTTTATGTATTTCTTTTTATTATTTCTTTTATTTATTTTTTGGACGCAGACACGGCCCACCCCAAGCTGGTGCTGTCTGAGGGCAACAGGAGAGCGGTCTACAGGGAGGTCCAGCAAGCCTACCTGGAGCACGGGGCTCCATTCAGCGCCTCCCCCCAGGTGCTGGCCTCCCGTGCCCTGTGGAGCGGCCGATGGTACTGGGAGGTGGAGGTCTGTGTGAGGACGAGATCGGGAGGAAGGGCCAGAAGGACAGCTGTGGTCTGGGCTTCAACCCACACTCCTGGTGCCTGGGCGGCGAGAGGGGGAAAGTGGAGGCCCTGCACGATAAACCTGGCCATCTGTGATCTCTTTCAGACACACTCTGCCAAATAACTGTATAATATTGTATAGTATATTGTATATTATATGGTAACTCAGTTATGTCGATTCTGCATCGAACATTGTACATATGTCTATACTGAACACTGTGACCTCATTTTCTAGTTCTAATTTACATGCTATACTATGTTATTTGATACGTATCTTGTCTAGCACAGTCTCTGGAGCGTAACAGTAAGAAGCATTTTGTATAAAAGTATTCTGTACTGATGAGTGATATTCGATATCGTTATCGCGATATCATTTCCATGTCGCCCAGCCCTAGTTTCAGATATATTGCACAGCTGGAGACATAAAAGGCACCAAAAACCTAATTACAAACATCTCAAAACAAACTAGTCAGACTACTGCTTGACCTGACTCCTAGAACCCACCTCACCCCTGCACACTTTGCCAACCTAGGATGGCTTAGAGTAGACGAGAGGCAAATCTTTCCTGTGACAAAATGGCATCCAATGTAATAAAAAAAGTCAACCAACGAACTAGATTGGGATCTCCTCTCTGGTAAACAAGAATACCCTGAAGACTCTGGCAGGAGCACTCATTCAAGGGTACTATGACTATGCGTGCACCTCATGGTACCAAAGCACCTCAAAGGCGCTTAAAACAAAATTACAAACATCACAAAACAAACTGGTCAGACTACTTCTTGACCTGAACCCCAGAACCCACCTCACCCCTGCCCACTTTGACAACCTAGGATGGCTTAGAGTAGACGACAGAGTACAGCAACTTGCAATGGGCCTGGTCTACAAGATACACTATACGACCGGGGTGCCCATGTACATGTCAAAATACTTCCCAAAGGTCAGTGAATACCACGATCACAACACCAGAGGGAGCTCCACAAATCATGTAAAACCCAGATTCGGCTCAAACAAGGGACTAAACACGTTTCGCAATTATGCCACATCAATGTGGAACGCCCTACCCAAAGCTGTAAAGGAATGTGAATCACTACCCACCTTCAAAAACACTCTCAAAGAACACCTACGGGAGACTGCAATTCGAAACTGGCCCCTACAAATGTCCTAACCCAGTTGTACAATAAAGACCAAGCATGGCTTTGTCAGTATTCCAATGTACAGTGCCCCCCCCCCCACCTCCAATGTACAGCCCCACCCAACCCCACCTCCTCCAATGTACAGTTTCTATGTCAAATGTATGTCAGTATTCCAATGTACAGTGTGTTCCCCTACCCAACCCCCCCCCCCACCTCCAATGTACAGTGTCCCCCCCCCCCCCCGCCTCCTCCAATGTACAATTTCTACGTAAAATGTATATACACTCTTTTTCTGGACACTTTTTGTATCACAAACAGTACTGTATTTGCAAATCTGGTATGTCATAAATGTATAGATGTAGCAGTACTGTCTATCTGTATGTCGTGTGTGTCATATGATGGATTGAAAATGGGGGACCCTGATGGAAACAAGACTAAAGTCTTTCTCAGGTCTCTTAACAATTGTATGTATTGAGCTGTACTGTACTGTACCCATTCTGCAATCTGTTAATAAACTTTTCAATCAATCAATCAATCAATCGCTCATAGTGAGGGGGCGTACCAGTGTAGGTCAGTGGCCAATCACGAGACCCCCGCCATCTTGGGCAAACGGATGATATAAAAGCTGGGAACCACGAGGCTGTTTTATCCCTTTGTATCGACGACGACGACAGTCTACACCAAAGTGATACCACTCTGAATCCTTGATCGAACGTAAGTAACGTTATGTATAACTAACACTTGAATAACTACAAATGAATATAAATATAGGATTGATTGAAAACTTTAATTAACAGATTGCAGAATGGGTATATAGATGTACAAATATAATCTAATCGTCTAAACTAATGACATTTCGTCTAAACTAATGACATTTATGACATACATATATACTGTTACATTTGTGACATACAAGATATGTAAATATACAGTACTGTGGAATCAGAACGTTCAATTTGACCAATTAAGGCCCTTTATTTTCATATAAAAGCTGGGAACCACGAGGCTGTTTTATCCCTTTGTATCGACGACGACGACAGTCTACACCAAAGTGATACCACTCTGAATCCTTGATCGAACGTAAGTAACGTTATGTATAACTAACACTTGAATAACTACAAATGAATATAAATATAGGATTGATTGAAAACTTTAATTAACAGATTGCAGAATGGGTATATAGATGTACAAATATAATCTAATCGTCTAAACTAATGACATTTATGACATACATATATACTGTTACATTTGTGACATACAAGATATGTAAATATACAGTACTGTGGAATCAGAACGTTCAATTTGACCAATTAAGGCCCTTTATTTTTCTAGATGCATATCACAATTCAAAATGGGGCATCTTTGCCGGAGCTGCAGAAATGTACCACGTGCTGCCAGGACTTTCACTGCCCTTTCTGTGATGCTTCTTTATACAAACCGACAAAGTTGTCTAAATTGAAGATCCACTTGGAGTCCCATCTCAAGAAGGGAGTTTCCTATGAAGGTAAAGTTGGGCAACATTAACTGGGAAATGCAAATGGAGTTACAGTTAGGGTTACCAGATGCAAAAAGTCCAAAAGCAGGACAACAGTAAGATTTTGGTGGGACAAAGTGGGACAGATAGATAATGTAATATTTTTTATTAGAATAACATGGTCTTCACCGAGACCAATGTTTTTTTTTTTGCTTCAAAAAGAGGGACATCCTCTCAATATGTGGGACGTTTGGTCAAATGGTGGGACAGTACAACCAAAAGGGGGACACCTGGTCACCGTAGTTACAGTAGAGAGTGAGACCAATTCCATATGAGAAGTTAACCCATTAGCACCCACACACCCATTTCTCCTCCAAGGAAAATTATGAGGGGCATAAGACTGACTAAATAGACTACAAAGAACACATTTCTGAATTTATTTTCAAAATAGCGCCCCCTAATGGCAAATATCTGGAATGTTACATATTATGTCACATAGGGATGGGTACCTTCACATTTGAACCGGTAACGGTACCTGTGAATCGATACCGGTACCCAACGGTACCCTTTTTCTGTGTTTTAGTCTCTAAAAATTGTATCTACCTACCTCAAGAAATTCCAAATTAATAAATAAATAATGTATTTTTATTACTTTATTATTATTTACATCTTACTGTAAAGCACTTTGAACTGCAATAACCCTGCTCCAACCATCAGCTGTCATGGCAACATGGTCAACTGCCCTCAGTTCCTCCTTCACATTCTCCTTCTCAATAGTATACCAGGCTGGTATCAACGTGTTGGAGAGAAGGTCATCTTGTCATCTCCCTAAATAGAATTATGCAAGGCAAAATACTATAAATAACTACAATCAGAATAGTCTTTATTGCCAAGTAGTTTTCACATACAACAAGGAATTGGTCGTTATCGAATTTGGTCGTTTTCGGTGCAACATTAGCGGACAGACATTAACAGACAGATAAATAATACAATAAGGTGGAGTAAGATCTAATTAAATATGAATTAAGTTAAGCACAATATAATATAATTATGAAATAAAATATAGGCCAGGGCTGCCTGTAACTGTAAATAAAGAGGTTGAATAAAACTAAATAAAATAAACTAAATTAAATATGCATTAGTAACTATCATTAGTAATTTAGCTTACTCTATTTCATCATGATCAGATCACAAACATAATCACTCATTTACTGGTGTGTGTGATATTTTACCTAAACCACGGGGTATCCACCAATTAGAAGGGCAACATCCCTTTAATGATGAACTCCGTCACTGCCCTGTGGCCCTCATCAACTCTCTGGCCGGGAAACGCCGTCTTCTGAGCAAGAGTGTAACATCTGCATCGTCACTAGAGGCCCACGGGCCGCGGCTGGAAGCATCTCAAACGACCCGGTCGTTAATCCGGCCCTGGCCATAGTTAAATCATAGGTAAACATGTATTGTGCACAAAAGCGCACATGCCGTTCGTGCGGTTTTGTTTAGCGATAAACGAAACCTTGACGTCATCGGACTTAACATATATATATATATACATTTATTTTTTGTATAAATTTTTTTTTCTTATATATATTTTTTAATTAAAGAATAATAATAAAAATTTAAAAAAAAACCTTTTTTAGTGCTGTCAAACGATTAAAATATTTAACTCGATTAATCGCATGATAAATATCCATAGTTAACTCGCGATTAATCGCAATTTAATCGTTTTTTAAACTGATATTTTTCAAGTTTTAATACTCTTATCAACATGAGTCGACAAATGCTTGGTTTATGCAAAAAATGCATTGTTTATTTATTGCCACAATAGAAATACTGTCCAGAATCTTCAAGTAACTTATGATGTGCAAACTGCATTGTAAAACCAAATGCTAAGATCATAAACTAAAAGAATAAATAAAAAGCCCAACAAAAAAATAACAGATGGGCATACCAATTTACTAACTAACATTACATAGTAATGATTACTAACACAAAAATGTTGAACTTTACACGTCAAAACAGAGTGATGCACAAAATAACTTAATATAAAACAATGAATAAAGTGTGCATTAAACAGTGTAATACAGGACTCAAATGATATAGTGCAGTCAGGTTATAGCCTATAAACAGCTGTTCTGTTGTATTCAGCAGAGTCAGGCTGAACAACACAGCCTCATTCTCTTCTGTTCTTTTAACAGATAAAATAAACACCAGCTTCTATCAGCTTCCTTCTGTTCTTTTAACAGATAAAATAAACACCAGCTCAGCTTTCTTCTGCTTTTTTAACAGATACAATTAATATCAGTTATTTCTTTGCACTGAGCCAGTTGCTCAAACAGACAAGCCTGTTGACATTTTCAGAAGACAGGGAGGCTCTCTTCTTTGAAACAATATGCCCAGACAGTGAAAACAACCTCTCGCATGGCACGGAGGTAGGGTGACCAGGTCCCAATAAACAAAATGTGGGACAAAGGGTATGTTTGTGAGGGACAATGTGGGACACTCCCCCCCCCCCCCAGCGCGCAGCCCCCCCGCCCTTTTGGTGGACTGTCCCTGTCCCCTCCTTCAAGGCTCATCCGCCACTGTCCTCATTAAAATGACCACAAGCCTAATATGTTTTGCCCTTATTCATTTTATTTTTATTTTCCTTTTGTCTCTAATGGGTGTCAAAATAATAATAATAATAATAATAATAATAAATAATACTAAAAATAAATTAAATACATTAAATAACGACCCAGACTTACAATCACTTATCAAACAGAGCAGGAACAGTAACACAAGTCTCAATCTGCAATGGCACTGTGTTTGGCATACAAGTGGTATCTTAAACTAGATGTACTCCGGTGGTAACTCAACTCACATCGACAGTAGATACAAATTACCTTTGTCCTGTCGAGAGAGCCATCTGGCATGGCTTTGAAGCTAAACTTGCCATTCAAAATAGTGTCCTGTCTAGGCATTGTGCTAACAGGGGTTTGTTGATAATATTATTTGCCGCGGCATCAACGTTAGTGCATTGCTTCCTGATTTCCCAAACCACGGGGGCCCGAGGTCCAATCACAGCCCGCCTGTTAATCTCGCGACAAAAGAAATAGTGCCATTAAAGGAATTTAGAGTTATATGCCGTATTTGCTATCGCGTTCCGCTCTGAGCCGTATGTTCAAGGGGTTCTAGTTTCCCTCTTGTTCGCATTCAGGTGGAGTTGACTGCGCCCCCCCTTCATTAGGGAGGATGGGGTGACAGGGCTCCCCGCACCCCTTGATGTGGGCTTACGGGTCCTCAGGGGGTACATTTGTCGGGCTTCGCGTCCGCTCTTCCCCATATCTCATACGGCTCAGAGCGGAACGCGATAGCAAATACGGCATATAACGGTAGGTTATGTAGATAACCTAGTTATATTAGTATTGGCTGAGCATTCCGCTCTGCGCGGCCCTGAGTTCCCTCTTGAGGGATCTTTTTCCTGGGACGGGTTTTTGACGAGGAAGGGTGTGTGGTGACTATCGTCACTGCTATATGGGCGTGCCACCATGGGGGCGGAGCCCCATACAGGTGGGGTGCATGTAATTTTTGTTCGTAAGGGGATACAATAGGTATCATAGAATATCTCATACGGCTCAGAGCGGAACGCTCAGCCAATACTAATATAACTAGGTTATCTACATAACCTACCGTTAATGCGTTAATGTCGCGTTAACTTTGACAGCCTTAGTTTTTTTATTATTATTTCTTTTTAATACCGACAACGGTGTCTCACGTGAATCGATACTCTGTAGTACCGACGTGTTTCGGTAAGTACCGATAAAAGTACCAAATTCGGTACCCATCCCTATATGTCACATTGGGCATTAATCATTAAACTTATTCATAATTCCTATGTAGTGCACAACATCTAATGTAAAGTACATGTGACACCTGTGTCACGGTGGGTCCTAATGGGTTAATCAAAACTAACCCTTCTGTGATGTCTGTGGCAGTTATATGATTCAGATGTTGTTTAGTATTCAATTGACAAAAGATCGTAGAATAATAAGGTAACACTTTATAAAGGCTCATAATTATAGATTAAGTGTCACCAATAATAACATTACAATTCTATGCTCTTATAGGGTATACCATTCACAGATGTGGCTTACAATGTAACCAAAAGTACCATTTTCATTGTATCTACTGCCAGTCAACAATTATCCGTCGGACGGACTTTATCAAGCACCTTGACCACCATTGCAAGAAAATGACCACCACCACTGAAGAGACCACCACCACTGAAGTGACCATCGCCACAGAGACCACCGCCACTGCAGAGACCACCACCACTGAAGTGACCATCGCCACAGAGACCACCGCCACTGCAGAGACCACCACCACTGAAGTGACAACCAGTGCAAAGACCACAATGCCAACCCCCCCGTGTGGACAGATGAAAAGGGTGCATCATCGTCTGCAAATAAAACGAAAATGTCCTAGCTGCCATCTTCTTATTAACAGAAAAAACCTTAAAAAGCACATAGAGAGGAAGCACACACAGACGTTGGACATAACACAAACTTCTCACCTAAAAAGTGAGTGTGTAGATTCCAACAATGGGATCTTTGCTGTTCTTAAGACGTATCATGGTGTCAGCACTCCTCTGCATGCCCAAGTTAAGGCATGGGGGGAAAATAAACAAGTGTCATGTGAATCTTCAGAGTGCCAGATGAACATGGAGTTAGCACGTAGGAGTGGATTAGCCGCTTTTCAGTGCAGACACCTGAAATCTATAGCATACTGTACATTATATGCTAATCCACCGGCTCTTCATGAGGAAACCCTTGAAGAGATGGTTACCAGCAAGTGGTTTGGTGATGAGAAAAAACAGCTCTGCCTCACTCGACAAAAGCTTGCGGCAGACAACCGAATACCTCTCTCTGTGAAGACTGAAGTTGGAGCCCCTCAGGCCAAAAAATACATATCCGTTTATGAACCCACACTTTCACATTACAGTCGTTTGGGAAGAGTCATGGTGTCATATGACACAAAACAAAATACATGGCACTGTCCTTGCCATAACACAAAGCGATCATGCCCACACAAATACATCGCCAAATGGCACTTATTTCAGACGGACCGCGAACTCTTCCGAAAAGTCCGGAGTACTGACGTGGAATTCGAGAGCATGGCAACAGAGGACAGAAACAGTCATGATGAGGAGACTGATCTGGGAGATCTACCGTATCCACCAACGGATGCAAAAATAATGGAAGGCATGGTGCGGTATATCCTACAAAACAAGAAATTGCCTGCTGTTCTCCCTGAAGACATACGCCTTCCATCAGTGGAGAAAGAATTTCCAAGGCACCTCATTCCACAGGAAATGTTATGTCAGCACTGCCCAGACAACGTCCCCCTCAGTGACCCAGTCCTCATTACCTGCAAGGCCAAAATCCTCACCACCACACAGGTTGTTGAAGGTAGGTCTGTTATTATGTGTGGGTCTATGTTTGTGCCCTGATCAGGCGCTCCTAATGTGATTCGTCATGTCTAGTTGTAGTTCTCTGTCATGGTGTTGTAGTCCCTATCGTTCTTCCCTCAGCTGTACCCACTTACAATTAACCCAGGTGTGTCTTGTCTCGTCATCCCCTCATGTATAAGTATTCTGTCTTCCCTTTAGGCCATGTCCTCACGTATATGGATCTTTTGCCAAATGGATATTCTCTGGCTCCGTTTAAAATAAAATCCCCGTCCACACCACAGTGTTAAAAAAAAATCCATCCAGACAGAAACACATAAACGCATATGAATTGCTCCAACAAGCATGCGGGCCAACAGGTGGCGATAAGCGATATCCCAAATACCATGGTGGTACGAGCAGTCAGGACGACAGAGAAATGATAGGAATTGTCCATTGGTTCACCCAGCCCACTTCACCATTCCTAGCATTTCCATTGGCTATATTGACATACATACAGTAGATAATAAATAGATAGATATAGCGGTGGATTAGATGCAGTCCAGAGGAAACAACCAATCTAGATATGTCACGATTTAATGCTTTACTTCTGCGCACTGGGCGACGGAGAGATACAATGTCAATGTATTCAACGGATTCTGAAACTAAATATGGCGAGTCCTTATCACAAACTATATATATACTAATTACAACAAGACATTCATTAATTGCATTGTACTGTTCACGTGCCGTCGTCGCATATATAAGTGATATTGTGATCTCAAGGTCTCAACATGACATTGTATGATATCTCTCGAGAAATAAGCGGACTAAAAAAACGCCACTCGCCACTTAAATAAATGAAAAGCGTGTGTTTAACAACCTCAAAAACTTTCGAAACACAGTTTATATTAACTTAATAAATAAACAGAAACGAGAAATCTACTACTACGAAAATGTCCAGTATAACTAAATAACAGATACATCCCTCCTATTACACGCAAGCAGCGTCTGATGGCCGAATCTGTCTGCACTGGAGTATAGAGTAGCTGTTACATCTGTCTGCACTGGAGTATAGAGTAGCTGTTACATCTAGACATTCATGAATGATATACAAGATATACAAATATACAGTACTGCTTAAGAGGCAGAGATCAATAAGAGAAAATATATACATTCGAGGGGGAAGAAACTACATGCTATTTCTGTCTGTCATTTCAGCACCAGGCGCTGTCCATCTTATTGCCTCTGTGCGCTTCAAGGCTACGGGCGCCTATTGTATTGCCATGGATGGAACAACAGTCTGAGCATGCGTAGTGAGCTGTGGCGTCATCGTTTATCTAGACTATGCGTTTACAGTGGCTGCACGGATCCACTGAACAGATATATATATGTCACTTTATATGTATGTGCTGTGTCTGTCCACTATGTTTGTTGACTTGTTATCTCCCCCCTCCCCCCCCCCCTTATGTAAAGCGACCTTGGGTCCTCTGAAAGGCGCTATATAAAACGAAGTATTATTATTATTATTATTATTATATTTGGGAAAGTTTTCACTTTAAAATGCGTTTAAGAAAGTCTCCGTTTATGTCTCTGAAAACACCCTTTACATGTGGATGAGAGGCCCAATCGTGGAATAAAATGTGCGTTTGGCAAAAGATCCATATACGTGGGGACATGGCCTCAGTCTGGTGCTGATCCTGTCTGTGTAGAATGTGTTCTTGTCTGTCGTTACTTTCGTTTATTCTTCATTTCATCCATGGTAATTATTTCATTAACTACTACTTTGACTGCCGTCTCCTTGTTGTGTTGCATTGGCTCGACATTGAGCCTACAGAGTGTCAATGACAACGTAACATCTGTGAACACTAATATTATCTTATTACAATCTACTGTGGAGGATTTGTTTCTCTTATATATATTATTCAATGTGTTGTAAACTGTGTTGCGATTCTTGTTGAATCTTTGGATTTCCAGACATCTCAACCTACTGTAAATCCTGCCCACAATGTGGAACCTACTTCCGGTACCAAGAGTGGAAAGAAGGTTTACATAACTTTAATGACCATGCCATACTCGCTCTCCCTTTATGCATCACCATTCGGAACCTGCTACAGGTAATGTTTGATAAAATCTTCTTTGAAATATTGGGTTAGTTTACAAATGAATTGCTACAGTACATTTGTTTTTTCCATAATATTTTTCTCTCTAAGGTCCATACTGCAGTGAGCAGAGTGGTCGAATATTTGGAGTTGACCACAGGTGTACAGTACCCCTCTGCTGATACAGTGCTCCATGGTTATCTCCACTTTGAAGCCCTCACAGCACATGCGTATGAATATTCCTGCATACGCTGTGGTGATCATCCACCTGCAGTAATCATGGACCTCCATAAGAAGGGCGTGTTCCATTTGTCAGGTAAGAATGCTTTCATGGAATACAGATTTATGTGAATTGCAGACCGGGATTACTCTCAGAAGTTACAATATTTCATCCTTGTTTGTTTAGTGAGTGACCTTCCACAACCTCCTGAGAACTTCAATGGAGAGGTCGACATACAACTTTTTTGGGAGGCACTTTCAATGGAAAGGATCTGCCGAGGATTTGTAACAAGTAATGCAAGACAATACTAATGAGCACTTAGTTAAAATGCTGGACCTTTTCCAATTACAAATGTGACAACCACATGGAGATAGATACATGTTGTGGTATATTTATCAAGATGTCACTTCACTTACAACTCTTTAATTTATTGACGTTCTTCTTGTCCTTTTATAAAGGTCAAAAAAACAATCCATTATATGTTCCACCAACTTTCCACTATTGGGCACCTTGGATCGGAGAAAGAACACGAGGCTGTAACAAAGTCATTAATACGGAATTTCGAAAAGTCCATCCAGCAAAACCAGCTGAAGCTGAGGTGCGGGAACTAACAGTCTCAGAAGACCGGCTGACAGAAGAACTGTATAAGCAGAAGGTAAAAAAAATAATTTGGTTTTCCTTTTAGGAGTGAATTAATTTATTTTCCCTTTTCGGAGCGAATTAACGCCATGATTCCACTTTAAAACATGCAGCTCTCCATACATATTAACATATTTTATTTTGTAGGTTGAAGTGATTCGCACATTATGTAGGGAGTGTGCGCTGGATTCATCTGGATCACGCACTGATCTCCTCCTGAGATTGTCTGGTGAAATGAGGTCGAGGGAGGCATACGACAAGGTGTTCCAAAAGATCTGGGCTGCGTCAGGTATGTTTTAAAAATTTAACACCATACATGTACAAGCTACTATTACTGATAGTTTTCTTCTGATTAATATTATCTCTGAGGGTGAAAACACACTAGTTTATCTTTTTAAAAACTGTTGAATACTTTTTTTATATATTTCAGGTGGTTACGCTGTGATTATGTGTCCATGTGGCATCGTATACAGTATTAAATTTAACCTTCGAGCGGAAAGCCCACGTGACTTCACAGATCTTCTCCTCTCTTGGAAACACATGCCAAACATTGTGATCTATGACTTTGCACGTGGACTGGCAACACACATGAATCTGAGAGAACCGCAGATATTGCCTTTTAAGCCTTTTGAGGGAAGGCTATCTGCACCAACTCCAGAGAACATACAGCAGGCCAAAGAGGGAAAGCTGAAGGTGTCACTACTTTGGCTGGAGACTAAAAAACTGATCCCAGACAGTGGTGGCCATCCAATAACCGGTTCAGCAGAGCATTATGCTCTCTATGACAGATTCCATGAAGATAATACAAAGGATGACCGTGATGCTCTGCGGAAGCTTTGCCTGGTCCCGCAGCTTGCTGGAAAAATTAACAGTCAAGTAGCATGTGACGGATGCGTCTGTGTGCCGCACCCGCACATATAAACTTGTTCCCTCACCCTATCATTTGTTTGGTTGCTTCAACTCTACAGCCAGCCGTCCTAACTCTGGGCAACCAGAGCAGCTGCAACTGGTCCACCCTAAATAGCCGGATGGGGGTGGTGGACAACCATGTCACAGGAGATGTCGAGGGGGGTTCCTTGTATTGTGATTTAGTTTATTATATGTATTTTCCTTATTACTTAAGATTATTGGTTGTTTAGTTCGGTAGATATGTTATATGTTGTATGTTTATTTGATTAATGTGCATTTTTAAGATAGTAGAGTAAAATATTAATTAATCAATTAGCCTGCCTATGTTTATGTGTCTGGCCAGGACCTATATATAGTTTGAGTTCTCTTTTGTGTGTGGTCTTCCGTTCTGTTCAGGTCTGTTTTTGTCCTGCTATATTATTTGGACCATTTATGTTATATTTAAATTATGTTTTTGAAATGGGTAAAATAAAACCCTTACTTTTTGCCAAAACCACTGTGTCCTCCTTGTCTGGCTGCTTGGTCCCTTACAAATGGTGACAGCGGTGGGATCAGCACGCAGAGTACACAGTGGGTTTTTTTGTGTGCAATTTTTTCCCTTGCTTCCCTGAAGAAGATGCGGGAGGAAGAGGTGGAGCAAACCCCGGGCAGCAGTCTGATGTACCAGAAGACTCTGATGTAACCAGTGCTAAGGAAGGTCCAGCATGATGGGGGCAGGTGAAAGCTGCTGGTGTGTCTTGTGGAGGAGCAGCGGAGCCCGGTTCGGGGACAGCTGGGAAACCCCTACAAAGAGGGGGTAGCTGTTCTGGTCCTGCCAAAGACGACTGCAGATTCGGTGTCCAAGATGCAGCTACCTCGGAAGTCCAGCGGAGACGGCCCATGGCCCTGTGTGGGGCGTAGTGTCTTGGCCCTGAAGAGCCGTTATGCCTGAAGGGGAGAACTACAAGAGGCCCTGTGTGAAAGGGAGGCTGTGTTCTGAAGCTGGATGGGGAGCTGCATGGTGCCATCATGTATTAGACTGTACTTAACTGGTGAAAATGTCTCTTCATACAGACTGGTCAGTAACCTGCTTGCCTCATCAACGGTTGGTTTGATGGGGCAGGATGGGGAGGAGGAAATGAGACTCCTTCATGGGGCACCTTCACTTATGTTTTAACTTTTTATTGTAGTAAATGTTATTGTAAATAATGGCCCTCCTCACTGATGTGCTCAGTCAGAACTGTCCCGCTGTGCCGGCGAGCTTCCAGAGGAGGGGGAGTATGTGACGGATGCGTCTGTGTGCCGCACCCGCACATATAAACTTGTTCCCTCACCCTATCATTTGTTTGGTTGCTTCAACTCTACAGCCAGCCGTCCTAACTCTGGGCAACCAGAGCAGCTGCAACTGGTCCACCCTAAATAGCCGGATGGGGGTGGTGGACAACCATGTCACAGGAGATGTCGAGGGGGGTTCCTTGTATTGTGATTTAGTTTATTATATGTATTTTCCTTATTACTTAAGATTATTGGTTGTTTAGTTCGGTAGATATGTTATATGTTGTATGTTTATTTGATTAATGTGCATTTTTAAGATAGTAGAGTAAAATATTAATTAATCAATTAGCCTGCCTATGTTTATGTGTCTGGCCAGGACCTATATATAGTTTGAGTTCTCTTTTGTGTGTGGTCTTCCGTTCTGTTCAGGTCTGTTTTTGTCCTGCTATATTATTTGGACCATTTATGTTATATTTAAATTATGTTTTTGAAATGGGTAAAATAAAACCCTTACTTTTTGCCAAAACCACTGTGTCCTCCTTGTCTGGCTGCTTGGTCCCTTACATAGCAGAACAATTGTTTGCAAGGATGAAGAAAAACAACTACTTCCTAAACATGAGTTTGCCATCGACCCATCTATTCCTCATGAGGAACATCATCCACCATGATAACGTGAACAGAAACAAGCGCACTCTGGACAACTTCAAAAAGGCTTTTGGATCTAATGATGTAACAATGAACATCCACAGCCAGGCAGTATTGGGTAACTTTCCAAAATTTTGTTTTGCTATGCAATTATATCAAAATGCAACACATTAATCCCAGTATTGTTGAAATATTTTATATTTTATTTTTAGGAAACCCAGTATTGTCAGACACATCTGCCACTGCTCCAATGGTCACTGATGAACCACTTGGTGAGTAATGGGGTGAAGGTGGGGGTCAGGGTCAGGAATTTCTTGCACTTGATGATTTTGATTTTTTAAACATGCCTTCACATGAATGACTGGAAATCTCTATATTTTTTAGTGGCAGCAGCCCCCACTGTGCCCTCCATTATATCAAAATGCAACACATTAATCCCAGTATTGTTGAAATATTTTTTTTATTTTTATGAAATCCAGTATTGTCAGACACATCTGCCACTGCTCCAATGGTCACTGATGAACCACTTGGTGAGTAATGGGGTGAAGGTGGGGGTCAGGGTCAGGAATTTCTTGCACTTGATGATTTCGATTTTTTTAAACATGCCTTCACATGAATGACTGGAAATCTCTTATCTTTTTTAGTGGCCACAGTGGCAGCAGCCCCCACTGTGCCCTCCATAACGGCAGAAACAAGGATTTTCTGGGATGAGGAATGGAATTCTACCCAGGACCAACTGGTAAGCTAATCAATCCAAATATAAATTCGTATTCAAAGTGTACAGTATAAAAATAAATAAATTGGTAATAACTGATTATAATTAATAACTGTTATTCACAGCTCGATTACGTGCTGGACAAGACACGGCCAGTCACAGAATATATTGTCAAAGAAGGACCCATATGTCTGATGCGTGAAGAATTCTGCAGCCTGGGATTGCTAAGAGACGTTGATTCATCTGTGAGTATTGGGTAATAGGTGAACACAAGGAAGGGCTTGAAAGCATATTTGCTTTTAAGCTTTTTCGCTCATTTTTGTTTCTTGCAGATCGGGAATGCCTGCATGGCAATCATTAAAGAACTAGCTCTGCTACAAGTAAGTAAATCTATACAGAATACTATAGCAGAAATGAAACATAATGCAATTGTTTATGCTTTGTTATACCATTTGTCTTTCAATGTTATTTATTCCCTAGGGCAAAGACATATATATAGAGGACATGTTCGTAGTTCCTACATGGAAGATTAAACCACCCAACATGCATGACTTTCCAGTAAGTCGGTGTACATAAACTAACAAAGTAAAAAAATAAATTGCTGTTACAAATATTAATGCCGTTAAAAATGTAGTTATGTATAATGATGACTTTTTTCATTTATGTTAGGTATATCTACACATGAAAGACTTCTTAGTCTTCCCAGCTTGGACCAACACATATGGGCCAGACCACTACGTTCTCTGTGTAAGGCTATGTTACTGTCATTAGATGATATGGTTATTGGGCAGTTTGAATAATGTGTATTCCAACTAACAACTATGAAATACAGCTCTACTCCTTGTCCTAATGACTGTGAAACTGTTGTGCAACTATTGACCCAAACTAATGACCCATTACCAAATTATAGATCATGCGGCCATTGCGGAGACAGTTGTTCTTCTTGGACTCGATGTACGCAAACCATCCATACGGGTTTGCAGATGCGGATTACAGAGTCCTGTTTAGGTTGTCAGATAAGACATATTGCTTGCCAAGTTCATATAAAATTACGTTATGGTTGGGTATCAATAACTGAGTACTGAGTGGTACTGGTTCCAACATGTATAATACTAGAAAACTATTGCTTTTAGGAAGTAGCAATGTTTTGAAAAAGAAATTTTGGCACCACAATGGAAACAAATTAAACCATACCCAACCCTAATGGTTTGGCTACTTTCCTATAGCCTCTGGTTTTGCTATGTTGTACCAATGTGGTGGTGGTGGTTGTCACATCTATCTTCTCTCAATAATTATATATTTCTGGGGCGGCTAGGTGGTGCAGTGGGCAAGGCGCTCACCACCAATGCAGGAGACGCTGGGTTTGAGCCCAGCTCTCCGCATTGCTATCAGCTTGGCTGGTCGTTCGTACTAATACAATTGGCAGTATTAGGGGGTGGGAAGCTGATGGGTGGGGATCGGACATTGTGGACAGCGACTCCTACAGGTCGGTTGGTGCGCCTGCGCAGCAGAATCAGGAAGCGACGGGGGCGGCGTGTCCCTCCCACGCAGACCCCCGACGCTGAGAGATCGCGCTGTGCAGGTGAAAAGATGCGACGGCTGCTTCCTCGAGTACCGGAGGGGACACGTGATGCAAGGCTTCGTCCACATTGCAGCCGGCTTGTGGGAGGCGTGGCCTAACAGCGTTCGAGACAGGGGAGGGTAGAATTGGACGATACGAAATTGGGATGGGAGAAAAATAGAAAATGGGAGAAAAAAGTAGATAAAGAAATAAGATTTATATATTTCTCTATAGAAATCTAGCACAGCAAATTGCCCCTGGGCCCTGGACCGAAGAAACTGGGGCTGATCTGGACCTACCACGTCAGCTCAATGGAAATGACTGTGGGGTTTTTATGATTATGGTAAGGTCTATTTTTTTGTTAATAATTACATGCCGGCTTTTGTCAACATTATGATAAATATTGATTTCCGCTTTCTCTGTTCCAGTACACCCTGTCCATAGTCCTGAACACAGGGTTTGAGTTCCGTGAGGTAAGTTAGAATACCATTTAACCACAGAACAATTAACAGAGTTCAAATAATGTTTATTTTGCACCATACTATTCATCTGGAAGAGAATAGATAGATAGAATGGAAATCACACATATGCATTTGATCACAATATGAACAGGTATACATTTATCCATTTACCAATATGATTCTAATAAACACAATAAAGCCATAGGCTTTTCTATTGCATCTCACTGACTGGGACGATGTCTGTAGGACTCACCCTGGTGGCATGTCCGTGTACATCCCTTACCATGTTAAAATATCCACTAAGATATTGAGGGACAGTATTCCAGAGTATCCTGTGTGTCATGTTGAGTTTTAATTGAGAGACCCTCTCCTCAACCCTGAGCCATTTTGAGGCTGTTAAAAAATGTGTCTGTAAGGTGAGTCCTGGGATGGAGTTTTAAAATCATTCTAACTAATTTGTTCTGAGCTGTCTGTAGCCTACCTTTCAGTGCTACTGTGATGCCAGTGTACCAGGAGGAGCATGCATAGTCATAATGACATTGGATCAGTGCCCCTGCCAGGACTTCCATTGCTGACCTGTTAATATAGGTGGACACTCTACAGAGACATTTTATTCTCTGATTGATCTTTGTGACCACCTTTTGTGCCATGCTCACCCCTGATAAGGTGTTGTCCAAAACACATCCTATGTGACTTCCTCCTTTGCTGTTAACTCGATATCTCCTACCACTACCTTGAACCCAGGAGACCTCTTAAGTCGTATGGCCGAAGGAATACATTATGGACTAAAGATGATCCTCGTCACTCTAATCTCTTTCAGATGGACATGCCTTTGATCCGCAAGTGGTGGTGTCTCTTTCTAATGGAACGTTTCCAAATAGAAGGGTATGACAGCCCTGACCAATACGTTTATTCATTTTGGTAACACTTAATTTATAGGGTCACTGGCAGAAGATGTAAAACATCTGAAACTTAATGGAGCATTTGTTGGATGCATAAATTAACACCTGCATTCTATCAGTATAACATCATTAAAAAGATATACGGCCATAGCCTTTTCCTATCCAATACTTAAGATTAATGTTGTTGTTTTGAAGGTGTGGCCAGATGTTTGCCTTCTGGACCAATGAAGCCAGAGGGTTGCTTAAGGGAAACCATACCCCGGTGTACAGACTCCCACGCGGGAGTGGGAGCACTACGCAACTTCCAGCCCATGTGCAGGCAGCCATTGACCGCTCTGCAGAGGAGAAGAGACTGGTGGACTTCATTGTCCAATCACAGAACGCTGAACAGCATTTGGTGGTATTTTGCAAATTTTCATATTTGATCTCAAAGTAACGCTTCACCTTTAGGGTCTTTAGGAATATGATCAATTTACATAATTTAACTATGCCTCAAATTTTGTACTGTATCTTTTGAATGAATGTACAGTACGTTGACATTTCATGCCTGTTTTGATTCACATAACCACCACACAAAGCACTGGTTCTATTGTCACAAAATTGTTGTCAGGATGTACTCAACGGGAAGGCGAAATACTTCCACCAGAAGTCCGCTGAGGTCCCCGTCTACCTCTCCACTGAGGAACACCAAAACACCCTCTTCAGGCATCTTCGGGTCATATTGCACAAAACATCACCTCTGGTGGAATTCACAGATGAAGTGAAGTTCATCCTGGATGTTCTGTTTCCGGAGGTAGGGATAATCATGGCTGCTCCTGCACTTTCAAAACATATATAAAGAGGTTGCCTGCAATAGTGCCACTTGTGTATGTAATCATATAATGGTTTGCTGTTTTGTATTGGTAGACTGGATCAGATAATTTTTTTTATTATTATTAAATTACATACTTTCTTTTGGTAGGCTATCATTCATGGCCTTGCCCTGCATAAGAACATGCCATTGCTGCAGGCTGAACAACTCTTCCTAATAGGTCCATCTGTACATCACAGGTGAGAGTAGAGAATGTAAATATATATATATCCTTTTCAATGTTTCTGTCAACAAAGTTGTGATTTTTATGTCTACTATTTCAGTGAACGGGAGGAATTTGAAAGGAAGATTGCAAAGAGATGGAAGCAAACGGGTGAATGTTGAAAGGTATTTTTCGGTTGGTTGTTGGCGTTTTGGTTTAGCCTGCTGCACTGCTGCTATAGCTCTTATCTCTCTCTCTCCTGCAGGGAGATGAGTACCTGGGCACCGGATACCCTTCCCCCAGCTGGTGGAACAGCTTCATACCGCCTGGCCTGCAGTGCTGAACCTTCTGAGTGACTGACTCCTCCTGCCCCCTCGGGGCATACGGCCCTGAGCTATTGTCTTGTATCTCACCCTGTATCCATACGCTTGCAGTCTTAACGCCTGCCCCGTCTCCCTGTCTCCCTGTGAGTTGCTGTCCCGGAGTAATGACCGGAGTGTTTTCTATGTCATCAGTGTTGTCGGGTGTCATCAGTGTTGTCGGGTGTCATCAGTGTTGTCGGGTGTCATCAGTGTTGTCGGGTGTCATCAGTGTTGTCTGGTGTCATCAGTGTTGTCGGGTGTCATCAGTGTTGTCGGGTGTAGTGTTGTCGGGTGTCATCAGTGTTGTCGGGTGTCATCAGTGTTGTCGGGTGTCATCAGTGTTGTCGGGTGTCATCAGTGTTGTCGGGTGTCATCAGTGTTGTCTTGTGTCATCAGTGTTGTCGGGTGTCATCAGTGTTGTCGGGTGTCATCAGTGTTGTCGGGTGTCATCAGTGTTGTCTTGTGTCATCAGTGTTGTCGGGTGTCATCAGTGTTGTCTTGTGTCATCAGTGTTGTCGGGTGTCATCAGTGTTGTCTTGTGTCATCAGTGTTGTCTTGTGTCATCAGTGTTGTCTTGTGTCATCAGTGTTGTCTTGTGTCATCAGTGTTGTCTTGTGTCATCAGTGTTGTCTTGTGTCATCAGTGTTGTCGGGTGTCATCAGTGTTGTCGGGTGTCATCAGTGTTGTCTTGTGTCATCAGTGTTGTCGGGTGTCATCAGTGTTGTCGGGTGTCATCAGTGTTGTCTTGTGTCATCAGTGTTGTCGGGTGTCATCAGTGTTGTCGGGTGTCATCAGTGTTGTCGGGTGTCATCAGTGTTGTCGGGTGTCATCAGTGTTGTCGGGTGTCATTAGTGTTGTCTTGTGTCATCAGTGTTGTCGGGTGTCATCAGTGTTGTCGGGTGTCATCAGTGTTGTCGGGTGTCATCAGTGTTGTCGGGTGTCATCAGTGTTGTCGGGTGTCATCAGTGTTGTCGGGTGTCATCAGTGTTGTCGGGTGTCATCAGTGTTGTCGGGTGTCATCAGTGTTGAGGATTTTTGTAGTATATTTAGACAGTATTAGCAGCAGCAGCGTTTAGGAGTATTTTTTTTTAGTTTTTTGTAGTATTTTTGACCATTCGTTTAGCAAATATGAGTCGGCGTGTGTGTGGCGCTTCCCTGTGGGACAAGGAGTTTGTAGGAGATGATGAAATGGCTGAGTTCCTCGGTGAGACTTCTCCATCCAAAGTAGATGATTCGGATGATTCAGACTATGAATGGTCAGCCGTGGTCAACAACAGCCAGAGGTATGTATTGCTTTTGTCGATAGATGAGCAGTGTTTTATATGTACAATCAATGTCAATGTGTGTGCCATTTATGTGCAGATATGATGAGCAGGCAGCCTGCTCCAGCTTTGGGTGTACTGTACACTACAGGTTAACCCTTTACTATCACACAACCGAGGGTTAACCTTCTGTAGTGTGGCAGTGAAAGGGTTAACCTGCTGTCGTGTGGCAGTGAAAAGGGTTAACAATTGTGTGTATTGAGCCGTACTGTATTGTACCCATTCTGCAATCTGTTAAATAAAGTTGTCATTAATTCATTCAGGCTTTCCCACGCCAGAAGAAGAATGGTGGAGTGCTCCTTTGGCATCATGGCGGCTCAGTGGAGGCTGTATAGGAGGGTGCTGGGTGTGTCTCCAGAGGTTGCGGAGAAAGTTGTGAAAGCAACATGTATGCTCCACAACTTCATGAGGTAGGCTATATATAAATATCTGTATGTCATAAATGTCCTGATAAATTGAAAATGGGGGACCCTGATGTAAACAAGATGAAAGTCTTTCATCCCCTTAACAGTTGTTTGTATTGAGCTATCCCCTTAACAGTTGTTTGTATTGAGCTGTACTGTATTGTACCCATTCTGCAATTAATAATGTTTTCAATCAATCAATCAATCAATCAGGTGGGACGATGGATCTGTGCCAGTGCCTGTGGTGCCAGCAGAGCCACTCCTTGGTGCCCAGGCCCTCAGAAGGATGGGAAGCAACAACGCCACCAGAGAGGCCATTACTGTCAGGGAAACCTTCACTGGGTACTTCTCAGCTGCTCAGCTGCAGGATAGGTGCCATGGCAGAATGGGATCATCTGAGGACCTCCTACTCCTACCTCCCGTATTCACCCAAAGGCTCTTTTCAGAGCCACCCAAAGGCTCTTTTCAGAGCCACCTACTTTGTGTTGAGAGAGTTGTTCCCATGCTCAACCAAGATTGTCCTTGTACAATAACTATTTATTACCAACAATTTTGTATAAATGTTATTCATAACTAGCATAATGTTTTGGCTATTACGATGCAAATCAAGATTAAACTTTGACCAATGCATATATACATATTACAATTATGGGCACAGATACATTTAGACATTGAATTGATTATTAGAACAGTGCATATTTATTTTATTTACAGATCATCAAAGGCACAGGTAAATTAAACTGATTACAATTAAATTAAATCATTAAAAACAAGTAAACCTAAAAACAATTGAACTGATTACAATAAAACAAAGAACCTACAACTCAACTGGAAACTGAGCCTCATGCAAAACCTGCTGGATTTTCATTCTGACAAGTGAATTCTTTTCAAAAAAGGAGGTAGGGACCGCACTCAGAATATCGTTGTTTTTATTTTCAAGTTGTTATAGCGCACTGCTGTGCACACTGATGAAGGCCGGATGGCTGAAAACGTTTTGTGCGCTATAACAACTTGAAAATAAAAACAACGATATTCTGAGTGCGGTCCCTACCTCCTTTTTTGCAACTTAATTAATGTTGGACTACGCACCTGTCTGAGCGCAGTGGTTACCCCCTTTTTCTACTAAAAGTGAATTATTTTCACCATCAAGTGTGTCCAAAGCTGGCAGCAGGCTCAATAAAAAATGTTCATTGCTGTTTCCTGCTGGTAGGTAGTCAGGCGGGTGGTGGTGGTGGAGGAGGAGCCCTGCCCTGCGGTTATGTCCCCGTGTGCAGCAGGTGGTGGAGCAGCTATCTCCGCTGGTGGTGCAGAGCTGTTATGTCCCCGACGGACGATGGAGGTGCCAGGGACCTCCCTCTGTGGAGCAGGTGGTGGAGCAGCTATCTCCGCTGGTGGTGCAGAGCTGTTATGTCCCCGACGGACGATGGAGGTGCCAGGGACCTCCCTCTGTGCAGCAGGTGGTGGAGCAGCTATCTCCGCTGGTGGTGCAGAGCGGGGCAGTGTTGTGGATGGACCAGGGCCCTCCTCCTCACTGCTCAAACCTTGGGTCGTCTGGGTGACAGACGACAGAATATTTCAGTTTTGGAGATAAAACTAGAATAATTAAATTAAGTTTCCACTTTTTCCAGTTTTCCACAAAATGCCAAAGCTATATATATATATATAGTTTGCCATTTATGTAAACAAACCTGATTACATCAGTGGTATCTCACACACATTCTGTGAATGTTTAACAATAAAAACCTTGTGACTGGAAATGTTATCTATGTCCATCTGTGTTAAATCTCTGTACAGCTTTTGACTAGTTAATATATGATCAACTAGTATACTAGGCAAAGACACTAGGTTACAGTCTGACGGCCTTCTTATAAACAACAGCCAAGGTTGAGGAAGGAGATATGACATTCTGGTCTCTGATGATGAACTGAGCACTTTTCTGTGGGCATGGAAACAGAAATAAACTGTTCTATATTTTTATACAAATTCTCTTTGTCAGCCTTTCTATCTTTTCTATATTAGGTCTGGAGTTGCCCTCATTAAAAACTGATTTGGAGTCTTTGGGTAAAGGAGTAACCTTAGCCTCCTTCCATCTCTTTGGACATAGTCCCACTTGTATACATCTATTAATAATATGACACTGGACTTGCTATGATCGTAGCAGTAATTCTCAATAATTTACTATCCAAGTTGTCTGTGCCAGCTAACTTGCTGTCAGGTAGAGCCTGGAGTAACCTTTCAATATCACTAACCTCAACCTGTTGAAAATCAAATGTACACCTAAAAATCATTAAAATGGTTGGCAATATCACATGGTTTGGTTAGGACAATTCCATATGACTCAACAAAAGGTGTACAGACATTGGATTTTCTACCCATAATTTGATTTAAAACATTCCATAGATTTTTACCATCATTTCTCACATCATATAACCATGGTTTAAAATATTCCCTTTTTCTCACCTTATTTAACTTTGTGACTTGATTACGTAAGGAACGGTACTTTTGTCTGTCATCTGCAGAACTGGAACACACTGATGCTTTTTTGGCTACAGTATGTCTCTCTCATTCATTAAAATTCATTAAAAGCTACTATCTATCCATGGGGCTGATTTGTTTCTGACATAAATAAGTCCAGTGCAACCTCTGGGTCATCCTCACAACATACCTCCTCCCAGTTTATACCCAACATTTCATTAATAAAACCGTCTACATTAAAACTCTTATATGACCGTGAGTGAAATTTCAGGGGAGCTCCCACAGACCGTAGTACAATATATACATACATGAAACACATATAACACTGTACATAACAGAATATTTTAAATAAAGTGCATGATGAGTGGTAACAGTGATTATCAAGTCCAGGTAAGTGCATGGTGCACGTGAGGGGACAGTCAATGAGCGTTTAACAGTCTGACTGCTTGGGGGAAAAAGCTGTTCTTAAATCTTTAACTCTTGGCATGTATGGACCGGTATCTCCTCCCTGAGGGAAGGAGCTGAAAGAGGTGATGTGCTGGGTGAGACTGGTCCTTGATGATACACTTGGAGCGGTGGAGGCAGCGGGAGGTGAAGACGGAGGTGATGTTTGATAGAGGAGTCCCGACAATCCTGCCTGCCGCCTTCACCACCCTCTGTAGAGCCTCTTGCTCTGCCTTTGTGCAGCTGGATAACCACACAGACTTCACACAGACTGTCTGTACAATACTGCTGTAGGCCTATAATACTTATGTAAATAAGTAAGGCAATTGAAATATATCTGCAGTACAGCTCAATACACACAATTGTTAAGGGGATGCAGACCAGAGAAAGACTTCCGTCTTGTTTACATCAGGGTCCCCCATTTTCAATTCATCATAAATGTACAGTTCCCTCCCCCTTGTATATATTTACTGTATGTCACAAATGTAACAGTACTGCATGGTCTGCATCCCCTTAACAATTGTGTGTATTGAGCTGTACTGCATTCTGCAATCTGTTAATAAAGTTTTCAATCAATCAATCAATCAATAAATCAATCAATCAATCAATAAATCAATCAATCAATCAATCGGTCACTGTACCCATTCTGCAATCTGTTAATAAAGTTTTCAATCAATCAATCAATAAATCAATCAATCAATAAATCAATCGGTCACTGTACCCATTCTGCAATCTGTTAATAAAGTTTTCAATCAATCAATCAATCAATCAATCAATCAATCAATCAATCAATCGGTCAGGTCACGTGTACCCATTCTACAATCTGTTAATAAAGTTTTCAATCAATCAATCAATCTGTTAATAAAGTTTTCAATCAATCAATCAATCAATCAATGAATCAATGAATCAATCAATCAATCAATCCCGCAGTGCAACGTGACCCAAATCATACGGCAATCTGTTAATAAAGTTTTCAATCAATCAATCAATCAATCCCGCAGTGCAACGTGCAACGTGACACAAAATCACGTCACCATAAAGTTTTCAATCAATCAATCAATCAATCCCGCAGTGCAACGTGCAAAAATCACGTCACCAAAATCAGCCAATGGAAGCGAGGGGTTGCTATGTGCGGTGCTTGTATGTGCGGGGCTTGTAAGCGCTGGTCTCCAGGTCTGCAGGTGGATACTATTGGCAGTAGTGCAAATACTTGTCCAGACCACGAAGCCCCGCCTCCAACCCGTCCAGCCTGGCTCTGCGGCTCTGCAGATACCCCCTATTGGCTTCAAAGCCGAGGAGCCAAAACAGTAACAAGTTCCCCCCTTTTTTTCTTTTTTTTACTCATTTATGGTGTACTATTTGTCAAATAAACAAATATAAACATTGTGCATTGACAAAAAAGCTAAAAAAATTGAGCGCGAGTAACCTAAATGATGGAGAGAGAGAGATTTGATTGATTTTGGGGCTCATTATTACACTTATTGGACCGAAGCCACATTTCCCGAGTCTAATTAAAAATGTATGAACCTGTACTTTTCATATCGTGCCTGCGGCCCTGGTCACATAATTTCCAAGGCAAAATAAATAGGTCTAATTCTAAATAATTATCTCATGATCATGATATATGATATAGCTGAATGAATGAATGAATAAATGCAAACTTTATTTGACAGATTGCAGAATGGGTACATGAATACAGTACACCTCAATACACACAATTGTTAAGGGGATGCAGACCAGAGAAAGACGTTTGTCTTGTTTACATCAGGGTCCCCCATTTTCAATTCATAGTGAAGAGCGCGCTTTGCTGCTCGTTTAATAAACTTTGAGTAGAGGCAAAAATAGCCACCACCTATTATTTATTTTCATATAGTAAAACGTACCTGCTGTCAATAACTTTAACTTTGACTCCAGTTCCGTTGCATTGTTGTTGCAGCCGATCGCCGCCAGTAGCTTGACGGTCTCTTGAATGGCACGGGCTTCAGTGAAGACTTGAACCAGTTTATCGGCGAGATCCAGGCAATCAGCGTTCTGGACCTCACTGCGACGCACGCGTGGTTCCTCTCTGCGATCGATCAGTTGGTTCCGAAATCGTTTCAGGCCCTTGTCGCCTAAGTCATTCAATGCCTCCAATATAAAGGCATGGGCGGTTTTGGCCATGTCTGTTCAAACGTGAAATATACAACAGCGCAGTCTCGTTGAGTCCAAAACGAAAGTGAGTTACACAGACACATAAACAGGCTAAGATACGGAAATAATAATGCTTCCTGCAGGGGCGAACGCCCTACCCAAAGCTGTAAAGGAATGTGGATCACTACCCCAGGGGCGTATTTGGAGATGCTTCCAGCTGCAGCACGACAGCCCAGCGCTTAGAATAACAGCGCCGAACAGATACCGGAGGGGGCGTGGTCAGGAACTCTGCAGCAACAGATGAAAGTTGCGCTCCGGAGGAACCGAAGCCAAATCATAATCAATAAAGTGTCGCTGCTGCTGCTGCGGATGTGCTGCAGAGTCATTATTATTAATATATACTGACTGATATCACCACCGGACAGATTTTATTCATCGATCGGTAGGTTTTTTTCCCCCACCGGACTTTTTTCTTTTTAATTTATTATTATGACACAAATGGAGGAAACGGTGGAGAACAACCAGGATGATGTGATTAAATACTACACGCTGTCAGAGGTCGAGGAGAGGAACACCTTCAAGAGTACGTGGATCATCCTGGAGAACAAAGTCTACGATGTCACCACATTTCTGGAGGAGGTGACACATTGACCCCATATACACTTATTAATTATTAAAGCGTGAGCTGTACATTGTACATTGTACTGTCTGTGTTTATGATAATATAGCATATTTACATTATGTGTCGCGCACGCAGGGTGGGTTATTATTGCTTTGAGTCTATATATTTCCTCTTCTAACGTTAAGCAGATATCAATTGGTAACCTAGTTTGTTGGAGGTTCATATTACTAGTCAGATTAGATGTGTGTGTGTTTGGTGTGCTTGTGTGTTTAGTCTTTGTGTGCGTGTGTTTGTTTGGTCAGATGTGTGTGTGTTTGGTGTGCTTGTGTGTTTAGTCTGTGTGTGTGTTGTGTGTTTAATCTGTGTGTGTTGTGTGTTTTGTTTGCGTGTTTGGTTTAGTTTATATTTATTTAGTAGTTATGATAAAATAACACACCGTAATACATTTGTGTTAATAAGCAGGAGAGGAGGCCCAGAGGGTTCATTCAAGGTCACATGATTAAAACATTCATAAAAAAAAAGTGCCACCTTACATGTATATTACGTTACAAAACCCCACCAATTTAATAACATTTTGGAACCCTAATATCTGAATAAGAGTCTGGTGTCTCTAATGGCTAACGGCCATGTTTTATTCTGTTCATATTATACAGATGAGGACTACCGTTTTCCTTATTTCTACCCAAGTGGGCATGAGATGTATTCAACTTGTACAGCCGAGTTTACAATACAGGTGTCCTGTACGCGTGATTTTCTTTCGTAGCCGCAGTTTGCGGAGACGCTCTCTGATTGGCCACTGACGTTTCTGGTCGTGTGACATGTGCGGCCAATCGCGTGACGCCTGTTTCTTTCACCGGTTAAGCTTAGGCGCTCTTTCGAAGTTGGTTAAGGTTAGAGTTTGTCTTAGAGCAGGGCGATAGAACACCAGCCCTGATTCCAAACTCTAACCTTAACCAACTTCGAAAGAGTCGCCTAAGCTTAACCAGTGATATAACTAGGCGTTAGGTAGTTTGCATGCAGGCGTCACACGATTGGGTGCACATGTCACATGACCAGAAACGTCAGTGGCCAATCAGAGAGCGTCTCCGCAAACTGCGGCTACGAAAAAAAATCACGCATCCTGTACTCATCTCGTGGTGCACCAACCAACATGTCCCACCACACTCTATGTCCTACTATGAATGAATGAATGATTTTATTTCGGACTTCTTTTACAAAGCATAGTAGAACATAAAAAAAAAAACGAAAACATAAATAAAATGACCGAAAAGGTGTAGGTAGGTGAATGAATGAATGAATGAAAACTTTATTTAACAGATTGCAGAATGGGTACAATACAGTACGGCTCAATACATACAATTGTTAAGGGGATGCAGACCTGAGAAAGACGTTTGTCTTGTTTCCATCAGGGTCCCCCATTTTCAATTCATATAGACATTTATGACATACATAACATACATGACATTTATGGCATAGGGACATATAGGTATTTAGTACTGATACATTTGTGACATAGGCGGTATTCAAATATACAGTACTGTTACCCCTAGATCCTGACAGAGTATATACATATGATGGGGAGGGGACTGTACATTAGGAGGGGGTGGGTGGGTGGGAGGGGAATATACATACGGCGGGGAGGGAATATATACATGCGGTGGGGAGGAGACTGTCTATTAGGAGGTGGTGGGGGTTTTGGGCATTTACGGTGGCCAGTTTCGAATTGCAGCCTCCCGTAGGTGCTCTTTAAGGGCGGTTTTGAATGTGGGCAGGGATTCACATTCCTTTACAGCTTTGGGTAGGGCGTTCCACATTGTTGTGGCATAATTGCGAAACGTGTTTAGTCCCTTGTTTGAGCCGAATCTGGGTTTAACATGATTTGTTGAGCTTCCTCTGGTGTAGTGGTTGTGGTATTCACTGACCTTTGGGAAGTATTTTGACATGTACATGGGCACCCCGGTCGTATAGTGTATCTTGTAGACCAGGCCCATTGCAAGTTGCTGTACTCTGTCGTCTACTCTAAGCCATCCTAGGTTGGCAAAGTGGGCAGGGGTGAGGTGGGTTCTGGGGTTCAGGTCAAGTAGTAGTCTGACCAGTTTGTTTTGTGATGTTTGTAATTTTGTTTTAAGCGCCTTTGAGGTGCTTTGGTACCATGAGGTGCACGCATAGTCATAGTACCCTTGAATGAGTGCTCCTGCCAGAGTCCTCAGGGTATTCTTGTTTACCAGAGAGGAGATCCGGTACAAGAATCTAGTTCGTTGGTTGACTTTTTTTATTACATTGGATGCCATTTTGTCACAGGAAAGATTTGCCTCTAGGATGGAACCCAGGTAGGTAATTTCGTCTTTCCTTGTGACAATATTGTCACCCACTGTAACTGAGAAGCCGTCGGTCTTGCTGAGTTTGTTATTTGAACCGAAGAGAATGGACTCTGTTTTGCCCATGTGTAATGATAGTTTGTTATCAGCGAGCCATATGCAGATTTTGCCTAGTTCCGTGCTGAGGGTTTTTTCAACCTGCAATTTGTTCTTGTCAGAGACCAGCAGGGCTGAGTCGTCCGCAAACAGGAACAAGTTGCAGTCACAGGCTGACGACATGTCATTTGCATAAATTAGGAAGAGTAGCGGTCCTAGTATGCTTCCTTGTGGAACACCACAGCTCACTGTGAGGGGGGGGGATAGAGTACCGTTTACCTCTACCATCTGTTCTCTCCCCTCCAGGTAGGATTGCATCCAGCTCACTGATAGGCTATCAAAACCAATTGCTTTTAGCTTGTCCATTAGAATGGAGTGATTGACAGTGTCGAAGGCCTTTTGTAGGTCCAGCATGACCATGCCGCAGTATTTGCCAGCGTCCACCTCTTGTTTGATGTGGTCGTTCAAATAGAGGAGGCATGTGTCAGTGGAGTGGGACGTTCTGAAGCCAGATTGGAATTCGTAGATTAGGTTTTTTTCCGCCAGGTACTTTTCGACCTGTTCGTAGACTATTTTCTCCATGACTTTCGAGATGGAGGTAAGAATAGAAACAGGGCGGTAGTTGCCTGGGTCTAATTTGCTGCCCTTTTTGTGTAGAGGGGTCACTCTCGCAATTTTGAAGTCCTTGGGGACGTGCCCCTGTTTTATAGAGAGGTTTATTATGTGTGTGATGACTGGGGTGATGGCGGCTGCTGCGTCTCTGAGGAATTTGGAGGGGATGTTGTCATGGCCAGTGGCCTTGTTAGGTTGGAGGGCGCTCAATTTTTTGAGTACCTCATCGGTTGTTACCATTTCAAGTTTGAAGTCGTCTTTGTGGACCCCTAGGTTTTTGTAGTATGCTACTATGTGTTCTACCCCATAATGCCCTGAGTGGGAGGGTAGTTTGTTTACCAGTGTTGTGGCTATGTTTGTGAAGAAGATGTTTAAGTAATTGGCTACATCCAGCTTGTCTGTGATGAGCGTGTTGTCCGTCTTTATTTTTATGTTTGAGAATCTGGTTTTAAGTTTTTTACTGCAGCCTAGTTGATTATTGAGTAATTTCCAAAGTTCGCGGGGTTTGTTTTTGTTTTCCTCAGTTTTGTCGTTGATGAAATTTCTTTTTGCGGTTCTGATCATGGTGTTTACGTCATTTCTTAGTCTGTTTCTTTGGATTTTTAGTTCAACCACGTGGGCTTGGAGTTCACTGTTTGAGCTTTTGGAAAGCTTTGTCTGACTTTTATGAAGTTCAGAGCATTTTTTGTCTCTGGTTTTCATAGCGGCCAGTATTTCAGTGTGCATCCATGCCTCAGCGCGATTTTTAACCCTGGTGGTTCTTATCGGTGCCATGTTGTTGAGTATTGCTGTGAATTTGGTTTTGAATCCAAGCCATGTTTCTTCAACCTGTGTACCACTGAGCTCATCTGACCAGTCCAAGCTCCCCAGTTCTAGGTTAAAGGCCTCTCTAGAGTAAGTTTTGAGGTCTCTAGATGTGACTGTTTTGTGACAGCCGGCCTTCTGTTTTAGCTTTTTGCGGGTACAGAAAATCATATAATGATCACTTAACCCGCATGCTATCACCCCTTTACTGGAGATCATGGACTTGTCAGAGGTCAAAATGAGGTCAATGGTGGTTTGTGTCGAATCGCATACCCTTGTGGGTTGTGTGATTAGCTGGCTGAAACCGTGCAGGTCAGAAAATCTACTGAAGGCCTTGAAGACGGGTGCTGATTTACGCAGCATATCCGTGTTCCAGTCCCCAATAAGAATTTTTTCTACCCCCTCCACCCCAGCTAAACACCCATCAAGTGTGTCATAAAACCCACTCTGTTCTGGTGGTCTATAGATTGTGCCTACTAGTACCGGTTTCGCCCTGTCTAATAAGATTTCAATCCAAACAGTTTCAATTTCATCATGGTTAAGGTCAGTACGGTTGATGTATTTGGTATCCTTGTGTATATACACACAGACGCCACCTCCATACTGGTTCCTATCCCTCCTGACTATTGAGTAGTTTTCAATTTCAATCTCTGGATCCTGTACAGATGAGTCTAATTTTGTTTCTGTGAAACACAATATGTTAGCCTTACCGTTTAAAAACAACTGTTTGATTTCAGCCAGTTTCGGTCTCAGGCTATTTGTATTCAGATGAAATATGTGAAGTCCATTTTTGCTTGTAATAAGTTTGATGTCGTCACAGTTGAGGTAACTCTGTTCCATTGTGTCCTGTCCTGTGGTGGGGGGAGGGGGGGCGTTGTTGCTGTTTGTGCCGTGGGTGGGGAGGGGGGGGAGGGGTGATGCTTTGTCCTTTGCTGGTGTCTGTATTCCTTTGTGTGAAAGCCCGCGATGTGGGGGGGGGGGGCTGGTTGATTACAGATATGTCTGATTGTACTCCATTGTGGGGGAGGGGGGGTGCCTTTTGTCCTGGCCTCGGCCCGGGTAGACTTGCTGGCATGGCGGCCTTGGCGGGGCCTTGGCGGGGTACTACACTCTGTGCCCCACCACGCTCTGTGGTCTACCACACACCAGTTAAAGAGAACATTCTCTTTACTGTTTGGAAGAAGGAGCCAAGTGTCTAAACTCCAAAGCAAGTATTTCTACCATTATAATGCAACGGACGTGCAAGTCGCTGAAGTAGAATGGAATAGGCTTATAGACTCAGCTGACCAGAAGGCAGTGTCTTTGAAACCGTCCTGTGTAACAGCAGCAGGAGGACCTGAGCAATATATATATATATATATTTCCTGGATCCAAAGATGCTCCTTCTATTGTGTTGGAATACACTAATAACCTTTTATTCAAATGTTTTATTGTTTAATTATTTTCTCAGTAAGGCTGATGCCTACTGTTCACAGACAGAGAGAGCCATAATACCTTTTCTACTACAGAGAGGCTCCACCTAGTGGCCAGCTCCCCTCATTGCCAAAGGCAAACATGCCACTTTTTTGTTGTAAGCTCAATGTTCTGTATATAATAGTTCTTCAAGTTTTCTTTACTTGCTAAACAAAAATAAAAAGGGGGAGAATAAATATAGCATTCTGGCAGGAAACCCATCTCACTGCTGCTGACCTCTTGGACTTCAGGAATACGTTCTTCTCATCGTATAAAAATGCTAAAAATAAATTTCCAGTTGACATATTGATCTAAAATTTGATTTGTTTTTAATTCATATCTGAGATAAGCAATGAAGAGGACAGATTTGTTCTGATGAAGGGGGAATAGATCAAAGAGAGGTGTTTACGTCCCCCCTGGGAGAGATGGGTATTTCTTTAGAGAGGTGTATACGTTCCCCCTGGCTGTTTGTCTAAAGTCTTCCTGCAGCCTGGCTGTTTGTCTAAAGTCTTCCTGCAGCCTGGCTGTTTGTCTAAAGTCTCCCCGCAGCCTGACTGTTTGTCTAAAGTCTTCCTGCAGCCTGACTGTTTGTCTAAAGTCTTCCTGCAGCCTGGCTGTTTGTCTAAAGTCTCCCTGCAGCCTGGCTGTTTGTCTAAAGTCTTCCTGCAGCCTGGCTGTTTGTCTAAAGTCTTCCTGCAGCCTGACTGTTTGTCTAAAGTCTTCCTGCAGCCTGGCTGTTTGTCTAAAGTCTTCCTGCAGCCTGGCTGTTTGTCTAAAGTCTTCCTGCAGCCTGGCTGTTTGTCTAAAGTCTTCCTGCAGCCTGGCTGTTTGTCTAAAGTCTTCCCGCAGCCTGGCTGTTTGTCTAAAGTCTTCCTGCAGCCTGGCTGTTTGTCTAAAGTCTTCCTGCAGCCTGGCTGTTTGTCTAAAGTCTTCCTGCAGCCTGACTGTTTGTCTAAAGTCTCCCTGCAGCCTGGCTGTTTGTCTAAAGTCTTCCTGCAGCCTGGCTGTTTGTCTAAAGTCTTCCTGCAGCCTGGCTGTTTGTCTAAAGTCTTCCCGCAGCCTGGCTGTTTGTCTAAAGTCTTCCTGCAGCCTGACTGTTTGTCTAAAGTCTTCCTGCAGCCTGACTGTTTGTCTAAAGTCTTCCTGCAGCCTGGCTGTTTGTCTAAAGTCTTCCTGCAGCCTGGCTGTTTGTCTAAAGTCTTCCTGCAGCCTGACTGTTTGTCTAAAGTCTTCCTGCAGCCTGGCTGTTTGTCTAAAGTCTTCCTGCAGCCTGGCTGTTTGTCTAAAGTCTTCCCGCAGCCTGGCTGTTTGTCTAAAGTCTTCCTGCAGCCTGGCTGCCCACACGTTGTAGAGGAACTGGTCTACTGTATGTTGAAAGCAACAGAGTCCTTGTCCACATTCATGCCCCAGCTGTCCGTGTCGAGTCCCAGTAGTAGGGTTTGATTTCTTCAGCGTGCTGCCTGCTGGGGATTTAGGCTCAATGGTTCTCTCCTGGCTGGAGGCTCGTTAGACGGTGGACCTCCAGCAGAGAGTCAATGCTCTCTAGCTCTCTTGTGATAACTATGACCAGCACACATACTGGGCTGCCTGATTGCTTTTACCAAACGGTTCGTGTTTCCGCGTTCCCGTTTTGCGCTCTGATTGGCCACTGACGTTTCTGGTCATGTGACATGTGCGCCCAATCGTGTGACGGCGAGTACTTTGGACGGTTAAGCTTAGGCGCTCTTTCGAAGTTGGTTAAGGTTAGAGTTTGTCGTAGAGCGTGGCGATATCGTGTGACGGCAAGTACTTTGGACGGTTAAGCTTAGGCGCTCTTTCGAAGTTGGTTAAGGTTAGAGTTTGTCTTAGAGCAGGGCGATATCGTGTGACGCAAGTTCTTTCGCCGGTTAAGCTTAGGCATTCTTTCGAAGTTGGTTAAGGTTAGAGTGTGGATCGTAGGCGTTAGGTAGTTTGCTGCTGGTCGAGGCGGAAATTGGCGCGTCATGCGATTGGGCGCACATGTCACATGACCAGAAACGTGCGTGGCCAATCGAAGCGCAAAACGGGAACGCGGAAAACGAACTGTTTGGTAAAAGCATAGACGCTACTGGGCTCTCACTCTCTCTCTCCTATCTATCTATTCTAAAGAAGGAATTCAGCCTCGTTAAATCCTTTTTCTCTTGCTTGCTCACTCACTCATAGTCCTCCTTAATTACATTGTCTAAAGAGGAAAAGATGAAGGAATGTAACCCCCCCTCTCTTTCTTTCTCTCTCTCTTTCTCTTTCTGCAGAACGACAGAGAAAAAATCGCCAAGCCATCAGTAAGTTAATCAAATTAAATCAACCACTGCGATAATCAAAGCTACAATAAGCTATATATATACATATATACCATTGTTAGTATATTTAACCTAAACATGTTTTTCATTAAGATGAATTGCTTACTGCCCCTCATGTCTGCAGGAATCCATTGTGACAACCATTCGTGAGGAGCCCAGGTACACACACACTCGCGTCTATACTTTCCGTAGCCGCATTTCTGGCAGACGCTCTCTGATTGGCCACTGTTGCCCAATCGCGTGACGAGCTGTGTCTTTGCCCATTTCCGCGTTGAACAGCCTGCAAACTACCTGGCGTTCTATCGCCATGCTCTAAGACAAACTCTAACCTTAACCAACTTCGAAAGAGTGCCTAAGCTTAACCGTCGAAAGAACTTGCCGCCACGCTCTAAGACAAATCGGCCAAAGACACGTCGGCCAATCAGAGAGCGTCTTGTCAGAAATGCGGCTACGGAAAGTATAGACGCCACACACACACACTCACAGACACACACACGCTAAGGCTGTCCCCGAAGCCTGTTTTTTGGATTCGAACTTCGTCAGGGTTTTTCGAACAAACGTTCGAACCTTCGTTTTAAATTTTTTTTTATTTCTAATTAAAATGCTGTTTTTTTTTTTTTTTTTTTTATATCCTCAAACTAAATCCTCAATTTGAATGATGTGATTAATCTGATTAAATTAGTATTTTCTTCTTTTATTAAATCAACTTTCCAGCCCCAGACCCAGCCAGCCCAGGGAGAAGCCCCAGCCCAACTAAATCAATTAAATCAACTTTCTTTAATGAATATAACTCATCAGTTTATTTTAATACTATAATATTAGTGTAGCCTAATCTTTATCTGCAACTGTGAAGAAAAACCCCATTGGTTTAAACAGAATTAATAGAAAAAAAATTCGAATGTTGATTTAGAATTCGAATGCCAACGTAACGAACGAAGGTTCGAATGTTTGGGCTCAGCCATAACACACACACTCACACACTCACACACACAGACACACGTGCACACAGACACACACAGACACACACACACTCTCTCTCTCTCTCTCTCTCTCTCTCTCTCTCTCTCTCTCTCCTAAAATCGGTTCCACTCTGGGACTGTTGATTCACTATCAGTCCATCCATCCACCTATAAACCTTATTGTTGTTAAGGTCTATTAGAAATATTGTGTGTGGTTACTTAGTTGCACATGATGACACTCTCCCCTCATAGTGGGGTTTATTAAGATGGAGGATCTGGTAACGTACAGTATTTCTAACTAGTGGTTTGTGTTTCTAGCTGGTGGGCTAACTGGTTAATTCCTGCTCTGACGGCGGCCGTAGTAACCCTGATGTACCGCCTATACACCACAGAGGACCAGTTGACCACCACAGAGGACCAGTGACGTCATCAGTGTCAGACACGCCACCATGATGTCATCAACGGGCACCGCCGCCGCCTCTTACGCCAGTCAATCAATCAAAACTCACCAGCGCCAAGCTGACAGCTGCGCGGACCAATAGCTGGGGTTGGAACATTATACATTATATAGAAACCGCTTTTCTAGAACAGACATGCCTATTCATTTCAGTGGGTATTGAGTCGAAGGAATTATGGACAGATAGATACATAATACAGTATGCTGTATTTGTGGGTTACACAACAAATGGCATGGCATTACTACCGATCTTTCTTTGTGCTTGTTAGCATAACAAAGTTATTCATTCTCACCAATTTCATGTAATTAATTCTTACATTTGAAAGTGGAGACAAATATGAGTCAATATGTGAGGGCATATTAGCTTCTCCAATAATAAAAAAACAAGTGTAATAGATGACCCAGTCACAATGTCCATGTAATCTTAAGTCTGTGTCTTGTCTATTAAATGTACCCATTGACTCTCAGTGTAAATGTTTAAATACCATACCTCAGGTCCGACATGTCTGTTCTAGGAACACTAACTCTATGCGACAGCAGTTCATTCACAATGCCTTGCTACAATACCTAAGATTCATTTCTTGCTACTTAACCAACCAATCATGCAGCATCATTCGATGAAGTCATTTCCTGTTGTTATTATTGTTGTCCTTTGCATTCAGAGATTTAAGATATTAATGCATTCCATAAGGGATAATGCCAGACGAGCTGCACATTAACATATTTGAATAACATATTTCATCCGCTGAGTCCATTCAAATGTGTTCATGTGGAGCTCAAACGGTATCATCCCACTATACCATGGCCAATGGTCAAAGATACAAATGATTTAATTAAAATAAGGAGCATTTATTCATGTTTCCATGCTTTTTGTATTCAATATTAACACTTGTGACACGCTAAAGCTAATGTTATGCTAGCAGGCATCATGGTCACTAGCCTTGCATAAGGTTTGCAAACATTGAATATGTTTGTATGAACAGTATATGTATGAACATTGAACAGTATATGTATGAACATTGAACAGTATGTTTAATACAAAGCTTAGGTAGCTTTTTCTTCAGTGTTTCTACTTGAATCTGCTGCTGACTGTGTGACATTCCATACAGCATATTGGATAGTTACCTAAGCTTTGTGTTAAATATACTGTTCGATCATATTTACTCTTTGCAAACCTTAGGTAACACTAGTAACCGTAACGCCTGCTAGCATAACATTAGCTTAGCAAATCCCTCCCCTTCCGCTAACAACCTATTTCAGAAAAGATATGTACGGTAGTTGATGGCGAGAGACAGATATATTTTTTTAATCCTGTTTGAGTTGTGCCATGAATTACACATGTGACATTTTGTCAATAAATACAAATTAGCTTGACAAGCAAGTTAGTTATAATGTTAGCTAACATTATCGATAGCTTTTGATGCTGTAATGTAACGTTAGCTAGCTGACATTTACACTTTTAAAATTGGTCATTCATGGCACAACTCGAACGGGATAAAAAAAAAGTTGTCCCTTGACCACCTTATTGTACATATTTTTTCACAAAATGGGGTCCCGTGGTGGTCCAGTGGACATGGAGGGACGTCGCAGCTCTATTGTGTTGTACTTGTGAGTGTCCATTACACCCAGGCCATGGTATAATATGTTTGATTCAGCTATACATGAATATATAAATATATATTATATATATTTTTTTGTGGATAATTTTGTAGAAATTAAATTATTTGTATAATTTTATTTTTATTATATATCTTTGTATAAAAAAAAAAGAAAACAGAAAAAAATTAAAAGAAATGTATGACATATTATAATCATGTAAATGCCAGCGTTGCGAGTGCCATGGCAGCACCATATCGATTTTTGTGTATGATAATTCATCTGATGTGCTTCAGCTATTAAAGGATCATGCCAATTTTCTTTTCATGTCATATTGAAATGGTGAAATAGTAATGTACTGTATATGGTTTGGTTCTCAACCGCTGTCATGTCATGGACCTCCCAGACCTAACGGGTCATGGACCCCTACGTGATACGGTTCTGTACCAGGGACCCCCACCTTGTTGGATGTGATTTTTAGTCTAGCATGGACTGGTACTGTAGGGGAGATATTTCTTTTCATTTCAACCTTTATTTAAAATCGTAAGCATCTGAGGTTTCCCTCATTTACAGAAACGACGATTGTACAAAAATGTAAACGGTACATAATACAAACAATATTCACAAATTTAAACACCAGAGTAAAAATAATAATTATTAGTAGTATAGTAGTAGTATCCTATTAATTAATAAAAGAGAAGTTGGCAGTTACAATATACCATTAGATCAATGACTACTGATTACACAGTAAAACACCTTTATTTCCTGGGATCATTGTTTTATTATTTAATAGAATAATAATAACAACAACAATAATAAGTAATAACAATGAGTAGATTGGTTAAAATGTGAAATATCACTTATTTGCACAACTCACCGTTGGAAGATAATAATAATAAATTAGATTAGATTTAAATTATATTTATGGTAGTGAGACAAACAACAGAAAAGTATAACAAACACAGGATGGATGGGTGGGCGAGTGGAGAAGAGATGGGTCTTGACTTGAGGCAGGACTTTGAGACTTTGAGTTGAGAGATGTTAAAAAATGTTTAAACCTTATGCTGCCATCTAGTGGTCATTAATTGTAATTGGTACATTTTATCATCATTTAGAATTTTAAGCGGCAGTTTAACCACTACACCACCGTGCCGCTAAATGTAAACTAGAATAATAATAATAATAGGATGGGTGTCTGTGTTCTCTCTGTCTGAGAGAAGACGCACAGAAATGAGAGGAGATGCACCAAAATCCATTCCCAGACAACAGTACTTTGTTGGCGGTGTGAAAATATGCAGAGAAACATTAATATATTTTATTCATATCTTTTATTATTTCCTTCCTGGTTTTAATTCCAAGGCTTAGGCCCATGATGTCATCATCGTCCTATAGGAAGGAGGAGAGCGGGTCACAAAACACACATCAACCAATCAGCCAGCAACCTCCCCCAATTATTCCCATTACACAGTTCTGTATCATTAGGGGATCCGCTTGGCATCACTCATGCACTATCTCGCATACGTGCACGCGCACTGAATAAAGACCACAAATGTACCTTTAATCCCAATATTCGTCTGACCACACCCCTATCAGTTTACCCATATAAGCAGGGGTGGGGCCACCCACTCGCCTCCTTCTCGCTTTCACCACAAGGAAGAAGTGCCTCGGTAGATCCCCACACTTGACACCATGATGGAAGAAAGAATTAGGAGCAGAGTTGGGAAACAAGGATACGTTGACATCATCTTTATTTTCTCTCTCACTATTTTCGAGAAAATACGGCGATATTGTCTTCGTACTGGAGTGTCTGGAAGATGATGATCATTCTAAAAATCCTCCACCGGTTTTCGTATTGGGAGTTCGTGCCGCTACATGCTTTTCCAACTGCAGTCCTTGCTGTGTGCTGGTTGCGGTAAAGGCACAGCTGGGCTGTAGGACGCGCCGCTGTTGTGAGAAGCGGTGGGTTCCTGGTTTTGGTGAGTTATGTTTTGCTGGCAGGCTCCACTTGTCTGTTAGTGCTATGGGGGATAATTGACAATGTTTATGAAAACCGGCCCCAGGCTAGGGTCCTTTGTTCAGCCTCCTAGGCGACAGAAGACCTTGGTCTGAAGCCATTTTAGTTTTAACTAGTGGGCCGCGACCATTAACACTGGTGATCCCTGTGTTTTCTGGACGAGTGGGTATCTCTCTGTCCCGTGTTAAGCCCCATCTTTCATATCCGAATGAGAGTATTCCTTCACGAGGAGATATGTGCATAAGATGTTCGATAGCGGAAGATCTATGTTCAAGTCAGCTACACAGGCCGGTTTGGTATTGTGCTGATTCCGTCGGGTGTTGGTAAAATCACCGTTGTAAAGCTGTGTTGACATCTTGTTTCTCTTTTCTCTTAAAAAGTGAGGAGGGTTTCAGAACGACGGCCTGTCTGGGTGAGTGTTATATCATTGTGTACAAGTTCAGGTGATAGCTGCTTAGCTTACGGTTAGCCAGTCAGCTGTTAGCTGCGGCGTTAGCCTGCTGGGATCACTGCGTGGCCTACAGAGGTTGGGCCTACTGTTAGCTGCGGCGCTAGCTGTTGTGATCACTAGGAAACGTTAGCTTGCTGCTATCGGACAAGGCCAGCGCGAGGTAGCTCCGGCTACTCGCGCGCCGCCGTGAGCTCCCCTCTGGTCGCGTGCGCCGTTCGCTCGGCGTCTCGCGAGCAGGGGCAATAGCGACCGACGGTTGGAGCGGCCGTTAGCTTAATGCTACTCTGTTGAACGTGCTTTGATTATAACATGTTTTACACTCTTGACTACGACGTCATCTTTGACAGGGGATGTTCGTCGACCCTGCCCTGAGCCAGGACGGCAAGGATTGCGTCAACAAAGAGGACTGTAGCGACGGGTTGGAGCGGCGACGCTGCCCAGTTCGAACAACACAGGAGCGGCTGTGTTGTCTACGGGGTCTTGAGACTGCACTTCGCTGATCTACGTTCCGGGTAGGACAAGGTTTGGCCAGACCTTATAACACGTCTTCTGGCTTTACCTTTCTAAATGTTTTGTGAATAACGATGTTTTCCCAAAACGTGTGTTGCTGCAATACATTTAGGATACGACGCGAGTTATGTGTGAACTGTCTTTGTCACTGGCAGTTAGCTTCTCCGTGCAAATCGGGTTGTTGTTACAGATGTGAAAATGGTCTGGTTGTTGTGTGAGAAACATCATGTGTGTTTGTATGTACCGTGTACTCACAACTAAGGTAACTAACCTATGAAGCTATGCTTAGTGACAAGTGAGTAAAAGAATGTTCTTTTTTCAGCCTGTGATGACAATGAACAGTGTGTTCACATATTAACAGGTTTTCCTGTTTTAACTGGCCGTATTAAGGGTAAAGCAGGAGGATTGTGTTTTCCCCCCGGTTCCCTGCGACTTTTTCATCCTCCTATCAGACATGTTGTTGCACTACATTGTGTCTTTTGTGTGGTAGGGATGCGATGTAACCCTTAGCTTGATTGCTGAGGTTGTGCTAAAACTGCTGGAGAAACTTTATTTTCCTAAAAGAAAAGATTGTTTGGTCGCTGTCGTGTGTGCTTAGCAAGGCCTGTGGCCGATACTAATCGAGAATTATGTATTCTCTCATTATGAAAAACGGCGTTCCTCTGGAGTGTTTTTGCCATTTTTTGTAGGTGATAATGGGTTGTGTGTGTCATGTGACCTACAACTGGGTTAGACTGGCCACAGAAGCACATGTGTATGTTGGACCGGGGCTCTTAGAGAGCCCTCTCTATTCTGTGTTTTTTCCTTAGTAAAAATCAGATAGCAGGTTAGCTCATGCGCTGTGTGAAGCTGTCAAACGCTTCATAGAGCTGACTATGACTGTGTCATGTTCTCTTTTTGTCATTACATCGTATCATGGGTGTGGGGTCGTAAAGGGGTGAACTGGTAACCTTTCCTCTCCCCCTTGTTTCTGTCGGTCAGGGGTACACCCCCTGTCCTTCAAGGTTCCTGTCACGTTGCGGTTCGACACATTACGGGGTGGGGGGGTGTACGGAATATGCCTGGAATATTGGGCGTGTGCACCGCAGAAATTCCCCCGCCATGGAGTACGTCACCATGCGCGTCTCTGTTGGTAGGACTTCCGTGTGCTGTTCAGGTCCATGTGATGGATCTGTTTCGGGGGGGGTGGTCAGGGCTCCTCCTCACCAAGCGCCTATTCGGGCCTTCTGTGGGTTCGGACTCCTCCTTCCATGTGAGGGAGCCTCCATCAGAGTACAGAGCCTTCCTCCTCAGATTGTCAAAGTGAGTGGACCCTCTAGAAGGTGTCCTATTCTATTGTGTATGTACTCGATTCAATTCGATTATTGAGTGTGTATGGGTTCAGTGCCTCTTCCCCGGAGAGCCCTAAAACCAATTTTTTACATGGCTCAAGATGCAATATATTCTTTTCAATCTGTACAGCTCGCGTGGGAAGTCTCTCTGGGGATCCCCGTCTCCTTCCTATGGGAGGGTGGTGGGATGTAAAAATGTGAACAATTTTTACCCCCGGCTGTGTAGACTGGGATACATACTGTTGGTGCTTCCTTCTTTTCTATTCAAAAAGTGTTGGAGTTAGGAAGTGTCACACCCCTCTTGTCGTTCCCCTGGGCGCCTTGGGGATTCAGTGACAGGTCTAAATAGCCTGTTCATTGATGGGGGTGTGTCCCGACGCACGTATAGTGCTAGCTCGCTGTAAACAGGCGACTGACTGGCACGCCTTGGTTGCTTGTGGTTAAAACGGCGTTTTTATAAAGCAACTGGGATGGGGGTTTTTCCTCTTCCGACGACCACATCCCACGACCTGGGTTGGTTATCGACGGATTCTCGTTCATGTCTGGGGGATGATGACCGAATGGATCTGAACATATGTAGAGGGGTCTCACGCCCTTGGGGTGGGCCACCAGGCGCGGTTCGCCCGAACGTCTGGGTGGCGCCTTCTTTTCATGTTAAGATCGACACGCATATCTGCCCTTTCTCCTGGAGTAGGCATGTCGGCGTGGTTAGGGCACGGGACTGGTTCTGGTCACGCTGGTCCGGATCAGTTGAACCCGTTGTCCGCCGGGGATGCAGATCTGCTGTTCTGGTACCCTGAGGGACTTGGGCTTTTTTCAGGGGGAAAAATGCCAGGTCGGTCCGGGTGTCACAGGGTTAAGCGCTATGGAGACCCTGGTTGGGTACGTTTTTTACTCAGCACTGTCGTAATGGCTTACGGCCATGCCAACCTGTACACGCTCGATCTCGTCGGATCTCGGCCGCTACACAGGTTGGTCCTGGTTAATACTTGGTTGGGAGACCGCCTGGGAATACCAAGTACGGTGTGCTTAGGGGCTGGTTCTCCATTATTTTTCGCTCCTCTCTCACGCATGGCGAAGAGGGGCCTGTTGGGGTGGTCTTTGACCTCCTTTAGTGACCCTGTGCTTCCCGTATCGCCAGGCCCGGTCCGAAGTAATGTTTCGTCGACCCGTAGGCCTGGGTTAACCCTTTTTTGAAAACTGAAACACTTGTACTGCGGTATAGCCGGTGTATACCCGCAGGTGTGTTTTGGAGTTTTTTCTTGAGGGGTTATAGGAACAACCACCGCATTGGGTAACACCAAGGTGGTTGATTCCCTGGTGTGTTGGAGCAGTGTCAACTCCCGGGTTCACCGTTTGAGGGTGCCCCTGCACGTTCATGACGTCTGCCAATCGTGTCAGCCTTCTCTGCCTCAACCCCTCTGGGTGGGGTTTTTTAAATGGAGGCTTGGTCATGCAACACCGCCAGCTTACGCTCCTTCCGCCGGGGCGGCTGTGTTCAGCTGTCCCCTCTGGCGCCTGTCTCGTCCGCAGTCTCCAGGCTAGGGTTAATAGCCTGTTGCCTGGTTTTTCCCCGGTGCGCTGCCTGCTTCCGTTGGTTAACCTTTTTTGTGTGCTTACGGCCATGCTGACTGCCTGTTGCAGGGTCAGTGTGCCAGGCGGTGTACTATTGGGGGGACGGGGCCCGCTCGGCTGAGGGGCCTTTGTCCGAATACGCTGGCGATGTGGGGGGCGGGGCACTACGTGCCCACCTGGTGGGGTCTTGATGCTGGCATCATGGACTTCTCCGGGCCCCCATTCCAGGGAGTCCAGTCATTTTGGTGGGTCTGGGTCTTCCTTCGCGCTCCGCTGCTACGGCCTTGCCACGGGGTTGGGTTTGCCCTTGACCCCGTGATTCTGGGGGCAGTAACGAGGTTGTTTCCCTCCGTTCGTTCCCGGGTGGCATGCGGGTTGTGCGTGTGTGTAGTCGTGGGGTCAAGCCACGGTCTGCTCACCCTGTGCGTTGAGTTGCTTGAGTGCCTCTTCGCACGGTCGGGTCCGTCGCCCTCCCGGTAAACCTCTAATAGGGGGGGTGCCCTCCATTAGGGGGGGTCGGGGGGGCTCGGCCCTCCCTGTTCTGTTGGTTGTGGGGGGCCTTCAGCGGGGTGTATTTGTCGGCCAGTGGCTCCGCTTGGCCTCCCTTTGTGCATGAGTGATGCCAAGCGGATCCCCTAATGATACAGAACGTTAGGTTATGACTATAACCAAGTTCTGTTAATTAGGGGTGACGCTTGGCATCCGACGGCCGCTGCAGCCCTTGACCTCGCCTTGTGGTGAAAGCTTGGGAAGGAGGCGAGTGGGTGGCCCCACCCCTGCTTATATGGGTAAGCTGATAGGGGTGTGGTCAGACGAATATTGCGATTAAAGGTACATTTGTGGTCTTTATTCAGTGCGCATGCACGTATGCGAGATAGTGCATGAGTGATGCCAAGCGTCACCCCTAATTAACAGAACTTGGTTATAGTCATAACCTAACGTTACAGCTGTCTCTGATCATTGCAATCACAGGCATCGTTAACCCGGTCACTACCACACTACCAAAGGGTTAACCCTTTCACTGGTTAACCACCTGTAGTGTGGTGGTGAAAGGTTAACCTTCTGTAGTGTGCTAGTGAAAGGTTAACCTTCTGTAGTGTGGTAGTGAAAGGTTAACCTTCTGTAGTGTGGTAGTGAAAGGTTAACCGTCTGTAGTGTGCTAGTGAAAGGTTAACCGTCTGTAGTGTGGTAGTGAAAGGTTAACCTTCTGTAGTGGGGTAGTGAAAGGGTTAATGTTCCTAGTGAGGCCTTCACACAACCTTGGGAAAACGGCGGTACACACAGTCTTTAGTAAAAATAAATCCGTACCAGGGGAGACTTACGTCTGTATATTTATACCAGGGTGGGCTGTACTTATGCACATATTTATATTATTGATATAGTACAGTATATACACATGTTTCACTTATTCACTCACTCAGAGATCCAGTGCAGATTTCAAGGGCAAGCGTCCCTGTTTTACTATATATCTTTATTTTATTATATTTGTATTATTATTATCCTAGCTTGTATACTTTATCTTTATTTTATTTTATTTGTATTATTATTATTATCCTAGCTTGTTTGCTTTATCTTTATTTTATTCAATTTGTATTATTATCCTAGCTTGTTTACTTTTGTATTATTATTATCCTAGCTTGTTTACTTTTGTATTATTATCCTAGCTTGTTTGGATTCTTATTCTCACCTGTACCTCTCCTGTGCTTCATTCTAAATGTTGCTTGACAGCTGCATTTGCCTGTGGAGATTAATGAAGGTTTGTCTAATCTTATTCACAGGAGGAGCGCACACACAGATGGCCTGGTGTGTTGAGATGTCAGGTTGTTGTTACCCCCTATTCTGTCCCCCTCTGTGTGTGTCTCTCTCTCTGTCCCCCTCTCTTTGTCTCTCTCTGTCCCCCTCTCTTTGTCTCTGTCTGTCTCTCTGTCCCTCTCTCTGTCTCTCTCTGTTTCTCTCTCTCCCTATTATGTCCCCCTCTCTGTCTCTCTGTGTCTGTCTCTGTGTGTCTCTCTCTCACTCTCACATATGGATTAGATGCTCTCCCTTTCTCTCAATCTATATTTGTTTCACGTGCGCGCACACACACACACACACACTGAACAGACATGTCCATCAGATGAGGGCAAGGAGGGTCAGGCTGGGGGGTCAGGCTGAGGGGTCAGGGGGCTTTAGAGGGTTGATCTACAAGGCCCTGCTGGTTCTATTAATAGACGGTTGTATTGGTTTAAGGATGAGCACTGACCCAGTCTCTCTCTCACACACACACACACACACACACACACACACACACACACACACACACACACACACACACACACACACACACACACACACACACACACACACACACACACACACACACACACACACACACACACACACACACACACACACACACACACACACAGGTGTAAAGATCACATTACTCAACTACTGGTAGCTGTTTTGCCAGCTAAATACTTACCTGCATTTCCCAAAAGCACCATGGGAATTAACTCTATTTCTATTTAGCTTTTCTTGTCTTCTGTCCACAGAGCACTTTACAATGTATGCCTGACAATCACCCAAGTGCCAAGTCCCTCACACACACACACACGGTGCTGGAGTCAGCCATGCAGGGTGACAACCTGCTCCTCTCACTTCCAGGAGCACCTGGGATTAAACCGTTACTCTTAAGTGGTCTGCACACGGCGGGCGACCGACGTCGCCTGGCGATGTGATTGCCTGTCGCTCAATGACAATCGCTTAGCCCCCCACACCAGAGGCGACCGTTCAGGTATAATGAGATGCATAAGCTATGTGTCGCTCTGTTTAGCTGGGGGTGTTTCCCCCCGGGAGATATAGGAGGGCGGACCCGGACGTTGTCGTGAAGCGGGTTAGCAGGTAGCTGTGTTGTGCAATACGAGAGAGTATTAACCTGTAAAACCCATATTGAGCTGGAATTAAACCACCATATACGAATACAACGTTACAACCTCTCCTCATTCTTCCTGACATTACTGCATGCCTGATCGCTACGATACGTTCATTACCACCGATTGGACAAGTATTGTTATGCAGCTGAAAGAGTTTTTTTCACGGAAGACTCAAACTGTTTTGTTCTCAACCATCATTTTCTTTGGACAATAAACCTTACAAACTACATCAGCTGCAGCCTGGACATTAAACTGTCAACATCCACAACTTCTTTTGTTACCCGAGTATTAAAACACTAGTAGGTGCATCGTGGCGCATTGTTCATTTATTAGTTAATGACAAGCGGCCACTATAGCTTCTCAAACTAACGTTATTTATTTAAATGGTTCCCGTTAATAATAATGAACATAAGTAGTGTAGCTAAGGGGCTACACAACCCGGACTGTATTGAAATGTTAGATTAAACCACTACGAAAGAATATTAATTAGCCAGACAGTATAGGTACACAAAATGGCGGACACTCTATTAACGGCGCGGGGACAGAGATACTGGTCAAACAAGCATTTTAATGTTGATAGTAAACATACATATTATATATCACAGTTCTCTTTTAATAATAGAATGTCAGTGCATAAACGTCAAAGGTAACGATAGTTCCTATACTACGGGTACCCGACCGGTGGAGCTCTGAATGGAGTGGATTGAGACGAAGCGGCACAGGGAAAAGCAAGATGGTGGCTGGAGACGATAATTCTCTCTGGAGCTCCGACTCCAGAGAAACTGCGGACTGGTGGGATAATCCTGTCGTCGCTGGGAAAGGGGTCTCGTACGGACCGGGTCCTTGTATTCCTAGCGCCCGATGGCAGGATTAATAGCTATTAGTCCAAGAAGCCCGTTGGCATGGATGATAGCTAGTTAGCTCCGTTTGTACTTAAAGCTAACCCGCATGAGGTCTTCAATGAGTAGTTATGTCCAGAACGTCGCTGGGTTCAACTATAAGTCTCTCCACGTTACTTCGCTTACACAAGTCACTATACTGTGCTAATAATGGCTCGCCAATATTATGGTTGTATCTAAGTAGCCGTGCGGCTCTCTATAACGATACGTTGTCTGGTCGTCCTGTGTACAACTGCAAAACATTACTTCTCTCTCACTCTGTTAGTTTTCCTGTGGGCTGAGCCTGTTCACTCACACAGATCAATGCGCTCTCTCAATTGTCCGGGCATGTCTGAACATGTTCTGAAACCTGTCTAGAGGGGCGCGCGCACTGGCGCCTACGGCGTGAAGCATGGGACATATACAAAGAGCGAATGACGAATACTGTTAGGCAAACAGATGACGTGAAAATATATATATCTTATATATATATAAACAATATATAAGTTATACAAAATAATAAACGCAGACTTTCAGTGTTAATCTGGACCTTCAGAACAAGTAGCATGGTAATAATACGTAGGTTATTGATCAATGAATGTATTGAATGATACATTAAAGGTGTACAAATGATACACCAGTAGAACTTCTGCACTACCTCTACTGTAGAAGTCATGTTATTTCCTCATTGTCCTGCCTGCCGTCGCCTCAAAAAATAGGATTGGGATCAGAGACTCAGCAGCCGCCATCACCCCAGTCATCACACACATAATAAACCTCTCCATAAAACAGGGACACGTCCCCAAGGACTTCAAAATTGCGAGAGTGACCCCTCTGCACAAAAAAGGCAGTAAATTAGACCCAGGCAACTACCGCCCTGTTTCTATCCTTACAGAAAAAAATCTAATCTACGAATTCCAATCTGGCTTCAGAACATCCCACTCCACTGACACATGCCTTCTCTATTTAAACGACCACATCAAACAAGAGGTGGACGCGGGCAAATACTGCGGCATGGTCATGCTGGACCTACAAAAGGCCTTCGACACTGTCAATCACACCATTCTGATTGACAAGCTAAAAGCAATTGGTTTTGATAGTCTATCAGTGAGCTGGATGCAATCCTACCTGGAGGGGAGAGAGCAGATGGTGGAGGTAAACGGTACCCTACCCCCCCCCCTCACAGTAAGCTGTGGTGTTCCACAAGGAAGCATACTAGGTCCGCTACTGTTCCTAATTTATGCAAATGACATGTTGTCAGCTTGTGACTGCAACTTGTTCCTGTTTGCGGACGACTCAGCCCTGCTGGTCTCTGACAAGAACAAGTTACAGGTTGAAAAAACCCTCAGCTCAGAACTAGGCAAAATCTGCATATGGCTCGCTGATAACAAACTATCATTACACATGGGCAAAACAGAGTCCATTCTCTTCGGTTCAAATAACAAACTCAGCAAGACCGACGGCTTCTCAGTTACAGTGGGTGACAATATTGTCACAAGGAAAGAAGATATCACCTACCTGGGTTCCATCCTAGAGGCAAATCTTTCCTGTGACAAAATGGCATCCAATGTAATAAAAAAAGTCAACCAACGAACTCGATTCTTGTACCGGATCTCCTCACTGGTAAACAAGAATACCCTGAAGACTCTAGCAGGAGCACTCATTCAAGGGTACTACGACTATGCTTGCACCTCATGGTACCAAAGCACCTCAAAGGCGCTAAAAACAAAATTACAAACATCTCAAAACAAACTGGTCAGACTACTGCTTGACCTTACTCCTAGAACCCACCTCACCCCTGCCCACTTTGACAACCTAGGATGGCTTAGAGTAGACGACAGAGTACAGCAACTTGCAATGGGCCTGGTCTACAAGATACACTACACAACCAAGGTAACCATGTACATGACAAAATACTTCCCAAAGGTCAGTGAATACCACGATCACAACACCAGAGGGAGCTCCACAAATCATGTAAAACCCAGATTCGGCTCAAACAAGGGACTAAACACGTTTCGCAATTATGCCACATCAATGTGGAACGCCCTACCCAAAGCTGTAAAGGAATGTGAATCACTACCCACTTTCAAAAACACTCTCAAAAAACACCTAAGGGAGACTGCAACTCGAAACTGGCCCCTGTAAATGTCCGAACACAACCCCCTCCAATGTACAGTAAATTACCAAGTATGGTCTTGTCAATAATCCAATGTACAGTTTTGTTTGTACAGTTGTACAGTGTCCCCCACCCACCCCTCCTACCCAACCCCCCCCCCCCCCACTCCTACCCAACCCCGCCCCCCCACCTCCAATGTACAGTCCCCCCCCACCCCCACCTACCCAATCCAATGTACAGTTTCTACGTCAAATGTATATACTTTTTTTTCTGGACTCTTTTTGTATCACAAACAGTACTGTAATTGCAAATCTGGTATGTCATAAATGTATAGATGTAGCAGTACTGTCTATCTGTATGTCATGTATGTCATATATGTTACGATGAATTGAAAATGGGGGACCCTGATGTAAACAAGACGAAAGTCTTTCTCTGGTCTGCATCCCCTTAACAATTGTATGTATTGAGCTGTACTGTACTGTACCCATTCTGCAATCTGTTAATAAAGTTTTCAATCAATCAATCAATTGAGGTGATATTTAGCGAGGCGACAGAAATAGCTTGCCGACCGTCGCTTCAAAATCTCCTGCCGTGTGTGTTCTCTCATTCATAACAATGAAGGCGATACAATTCTGTCTGTCGGCTCGCTAAAAAAATCGGTCGCCTGGCTAAAATCGCTCGCCGTGTGGGGACCCCTTTACGATTACCAGATGAGTACTATATCACCAGAAAGGCTGCTGGCCCAGATGGCATAACAGGACGCATACTCAAGTCCTGTGCCAACCAGCTGGCCCCAGTGTTCACCGCCATATTTAATCAATCCCTGGCGGAGTCAGTGGTCCCTGCCTGCTTCAAGATGTCTACCATCATCCCTGTACCGAAGAAACCCTCCCCAACATGTCCAAATGACTACAGACCGGTGGCACTCACCTCTGTGGTCATGAAATGTTTCGAGAGGCTGGTCAAGGACCACATTTGTGCCTCTCTCCCCAGTGATATGGACCCTATGCAATTTGCATACAGGACAAACAGGTCCACCGACGACGCGGTCTCCCAGGTACTGCACAGCACCCTCTCGCACCTTGACCGTCAGAAGGGGGGCTATGTGAGACTGTTGTTCATTGACTACAGCTCAGCGTTCAACACCATAGTCCCCACCAGACTGGTGGACAAGCTGATCGAGCTAGGTCTGAGCTCCGCCCTGAGCGCCTGGGTACTGGACTTTCTGAGCGAAAGACCCCAGGCGGTCAGGGTGGGGGGTCAGACCTCCAACACCATCACCCTGAGCATCGGGTCCCCCCAGGGCTGTGTTCTGAGCCCCCTGCTGTACTCACTCTACACACACGATTGTGTGGCCAAGTTCAGCTCCAACTCCATAGTGAAGTTCGCAGACGACACGGTGGTGGTGGGGCTGATCTCGGACAACGACGAGAAGGCCTACCGGGAGGAGGTTGAGGTACTGGAACGCTGGTGCCAGGACAACAGCCTGCTCCTGAACATTGGTAAAACCAAGGAGCTGATCGTGGATTATAGGAGAGGACAGCAGGAGACGCACACACCACTGATGATTAACGGGGCTACCGTGGACAGGGTGAGCAGCTTTAAGTACCTGGGGGTCCACATCTCAGAGGACCTGACATGGTCAACACACATAGACACAGTAGTAAAGAAGGCGAAACAGCGCCTCTACCACCTGAGACAGTTAAGGAAGTTCAGAGTATCGGGGAAGATACTCCAGTCCTTCTACTCAGGAGCTGTAGAGAGCATCCTGACCAGAAACATCACTGCCTGGTATGGAAACAGCACGGCACAGGACAAGAAGGCCCTACAGAGAATGGTGCGCTCAGCCGAGCGTACCACGGGTATTGCACTACCCCCCCTGCAGGTTCTATACAACAAGAGGTGCAAATCCAGAGCCTGCAGGATAATGAAAGACCCTCACCACCCCAACAACAGCCTGTTCCAGCTGCTGAGGTCAGGCAGACGCCTGCGAACCCCAGCTACTAGGACAGAGCGGCTTAGGCTCAGCTTCTTCCCCCAGGTCATCAGAGCCCTGAACAATGAACATTGAGTGCTCAGAACATTGAACTATCCACACACAAGCACACATGAACACACACACGACATGCACGCTGTGCACGCTCACACACGAGCAGCCACTTAACACTTTAACATGAGCGGGCACACACTCATGTCGCACACACGCACACTTATGGCCAAAAGGAAAGGACACTTTAAATTAGAATAACAGGAACAGTGTATTGCACTACCAAAGCTAACTAGCATGTCCCATATGCTCTGTAAATAACTATGTACAGATACCGAGATGTCACTCCATGTTACCTGTTACCTGTTTACTGCACAATGTTGTTTTTTCTTTTTTTGATTCTATTATATGTTGTACCACTGTATTGCACATCGTTGCGGGCAAGACCACCCGCATTTCATTGTATACCTGTATGCCGTGACAATTAAAACTCTTGACTTGACTTGACTTGACTTGATATCTCCTAAAACACTGCTAACCCTAACCTTCAGATTACCAGATGATCGCTCTACCTCCTAAAACACTGCTAACCCTAACCTTAAGATTACCAGATGAGTACTATATCTCTTAAAACACTGCTAACTCTAACCTTCAGATTACCAGATGACCGCTCTACCTCCTAAAACACTGCTAACCCTAACCTTCAGATTACCAGATGACCGCTCTACCTCAGGCACTGTCTAACCCCGTGCTCTCACCTCTGGCTGCGCGGTGTCGGGCGTCGTGGAGCCCAGGTCAAATACCGCCCGCGCCTCCGTGGACAGACCAAGGTCCACCCGCGGAGAGGGGAGCCCTGAGGAGGAGACCCCTCCCCTCCTCAAGGGAGATTGCTCCAACCAAAGATGCCTGTGAACAACCGTTGACAGCATCCTAGCCCTCCCTGCGGTTATAGTTTGCAACTGGGTCAAAAGCTGAATAACCTCAAAACCTTGCGCGATGGTTTTGACGTCGGCTGGCCCTAAGGCCCCACCACCGACACCTTTTTTTACAGAAAAGCAACCAATTGAGCAATGTTGTCAGTTGCTGCTAAATTCTGTACCGCGGCGGCATAAGCTTCATCAGCCCACCAGCCATTTGCCGGGCCGACTCGCCTCATGGCGTCTGCCGGGCGGGACACCGTTTCACCATGTCAGGGCAAAGGACTGATGCCACCTGCTTCACTAAGCACGGAACACCAGTGGTGGCTGCTGACCAAAGTCTACTACTAGTGAAGCACTGCTCCACTAGTAGTCATGTAACAACCTCCACTGCGGTGTGCACCCGTGAAGGGATAAATGAATGAATGAACGAAAACTCTATTAACATATTGCAGAATGGGCTAGCCCAATACACACAATTGTTAAGGGGATGCAGACCAGAGAAAACGTTAGTCCCGTCTACATCAGGGTCCCCCATTTTCAACTCATAGATTCACAAAAAGCACACCTGCCCTGAGCCCTGTCGTCAGCCCATCCACCCATGTAAAGGGTAAATATAAGCCCCTGCTAAACCCCCAACATTAGACACCGTTTGACCGTCAGGATGAATGGTTAAGAGGAGGGAAGACAGTAAAGACAGCCCTCGGCGGGGTACATGGGGAACGGCGCCCCAACATTGTAGCATTAGCATTAGCTGCCCGCTAGGATACTTGGAAAAACATCCAAAAGAGTCATGACGACCATGTTTTCCCAAATATCCCGCCCCCTGCACCAATATCCCGCCCCCTGCACTGTTAGGACGTGCCGAGAAGGTTCCGGGGGCCGGCGAACTTCTGGCGAATTCCCAATATTGTGTAATTTCACCTTCTGCTTCATAACAATCTCCAGTTCCGAAGTGCATCTAGCTGCTTCCGCGTTGGAAACGAATGAGGAAGGGTGAGGCGTGACCACTTCCGGCGTAATATAGGGCGCATGGGAGTGGCGTGCAAGTGGGTGCATTTGTTTTGTTTCCTGGAGCACACTAGGTGCTGGAGATAATGAGTTATATCTCAGTAGGCAAAGCGGGACGCGATAGCCAGTTGATATATAACAGTTTGCTACTGTCGTGGAAATATATTATCATGTTCTGATATACCTGTGTGGAGATATCATGTTATACAGCTTGACTCTCAGTATGACCAGGTTGACTGGTTAATGTGTGTATGTCTCTTTAAGAGCACGCTGACATTCTACCAGTCATAACAAAGTTGCTGTTGCTTCCACTGACTGAGAGCCATTTTGCTTACCTTCATCATCATATCTGGTATATTATGTTATGGCTGACAACTGTGTATTTGGCATACGTGTGAACAGCGTTCTGGGTCAGTCTTCGGCCAGACGCTAGTGGGTTAACATATTGTCTCTGGCTGTTGACTGTCCTTTCATACGTGGCCACGGTGAAATAACTTTTCTTTTCTATTATTAATAATGACTCAGAATGATTTGTAAACGGCTCATCGTTTAGTCCTTAGATATTTCCCATTACACTACAAACTCAAAACATACAGTAAGTTCAAACAATAACAAACATTGAAAGCTGAAGTAGGCTAGTTCTGAAAAAAGGGTGAAAAGCACTTACTCACAGCACATTCTCTGACAATTACACAGCAATAACAACTACATATACCCAGGTGGACTGTTTCAGGCTTAGGCTTAAAAGGTTAAATCTTCTTTTAATTAAAACTCTTAGCATGCAACGTCCCACATATGGGAAGTTTTTCGGACTTTTTGCAACCGGCACGTTGGCGACCCCTAGTGGCTCGGGTGTGCATATTTTGTAATACAATATATATAACGAATTAAAGCCCCATTTGTTGCCTGTGGATAGCCCCTTCAGGTGACAGAATCCATTGAGCGGTTCTCGAGTTACATGCCGGTATTTGAGGCTTGTGCAAAGTACACGGTATTGCGCAAAATACCACTCCCGACTCTTGGCGCAGTAGTTCCGTCAATCTAGATCCGATCTCGAAAATGATTGTGGAGGGTTGTAGCCAAGTGTGACTTCCAATGATACCCCACGTGGGGATGTATGAATCAGGGATCTAGGTGAAAAACGAAATTCTTTAACAGGAAGAGAAAAGGGCGGTCAGGTGGCGTAGTGGAGATTGTGCAAGAGGCTGCGGTCTCGACTCCCGGAGAGTCAGCATTGCCTTGGCTTGGGCTGATCGCTATACTAACTCGTTTGGCTGAGTTAGGGGGAGGGAAGCCGTGGGTGGGTCCTGGGCGTTGTGGACAGCGACCCCTACAGTTCGGTCGGGGCGCCTGCACAGCGAGGGTAGGATCTGGAGAAAGGTAGTGTGACCTTCCACACGTTACACTCCCCCAGTGAGAATCTGCGCTGCCAGGCTGGCTGCCGGCTGGCTGCACATGTGTCGGAGGAAAGCATGTGACAGTCTCCGGCCTCCCGGACCAACAGTAGGGGGGGGTGCGCAACAACCAGGAAGGGGATTGGGAATTGGCATAACGACTAACAGTGGGATGGGAGAAAATCGGAAAAAAGGAGGGGGAAAAAGATAATAAAAAAAAAAAAAAAAAAAACAGGAAGAGGAACAAGAAGTAATTGAGTTTTTCTTTGTACACAGTTTACCAAAATCACTCCTAATCACTCATTTCTGAATGGATCTTTATGAAAATGTGCTACATAAGGCTTCAGGCTATGGCTCCGTCTGGATTTGTAAGCCATACCACCTTCTGGGGAAATACTACCTCTGGACTACTAACTAATACAGTTAGACCTATGTTACTCTATTACGTTAGCACTAAAAGTGATTTCTTTTTCTGGAATGAGAAACTTCAGAATATCATCTTTCAAAAGAGACCAGGCTCATGGATGTGCTATAAGTATAAAGTATGTTGTTTTGGTTTGCAAAAAAAGTATGCAGTCTTCAAGTTCAAGTTCAAAAATTGCCACTTTTCTGCCCGCTTTTAAACCTTGGCAAATCAAACAGACAGATGTGCAAACTGCATCCTACTCAGAGGCCCTGTACTTTGGTCCCTGTGTTATGACTACTGGGCATACAGACAATATAAACAGACAGATAGGTAGGCAGGCAGACAGACAGACAGACAGACAGGCAGACATCCAGGCAGACAGACAGACTGTTACAGTACATGTTTACATATGAATACTGCATATTCTGGTTAAGGTCTTCGGGGTTAAATATCCCTGGGAAAAACATTTAGCACATCACAAGCTTCTGCCATTTGACATATTTCTGAATGAAACAGACCTTTTAAAACATATATATATATCTGAAACATTTACAGTTCTTGTACTGGACATTTCTTTTGGTGTGTTTGCCCTTATCCAAAACTCCAAAACTCGTATCCAAAACTCTGCAGCTCGATTACTAACTCATACAAGGAGAAGAGAACATATCACTCCAGTCCTAGCCACTCTGCACTGGCTTCCAATAACTCATAGAATTGATTTTAAGGTCCTTTTCCTAACATATAAAGCTCTTAATGAGCAAGGCCCAAAATACATAGCAAATTCCCTAGTTAGTTATCTGCCCTCAAGAACGCTACGGTCATCCACTACAGGTTTACTAGACACGCCCAGAAACCAAAAGAGGATAGGAAGTATGGCATTTGCCAACTATGCCCCAAAACTATGGAACACACTACCAACACACATCAGAAACGCCAGCTCCATACACATTTTTAAAGGAAAATTAAAAACGTACCTATACAGTCTAGCTTACAAATAGTTATGGCTTGGAAAAACCTGATGGATCCATGAGGCTAGGATAAGCCTTGTGGACCCAACTCTTTAGATGAGGGAACGGGTACATACGCACACAATACACAACCACTGATGGATCCGTAAGGCTTGGAAAAGTCTTGTGGACCCAACTCTTTAGATGAGGGAACGGGTACATACGCACACAATACGCGGCCACTGATGGATCCATGGGGCTTGGATAAGTCCTGTGGACCCAACTCTGGCCACTGACCACATGAGGGAACGGGTACATACGCACACAATACACGGCCACTGATGGATCCATGGGGCTTGGATAAGTCCTGTGGACCCAACTCTGGCCACTGACCACATGAGGGAACGGGTACATACGCACACAATACACGGCCACTGATGGATCCATGGGGCTTGGATAAGTCCTGTGGACCCAACTCTGGCCACTGACCACATGAGGGAACGGGTACATACGCACACAATACACGGCCACTGATGGATCCATGGGACTTGGAAAAGTCCTGTGGACCCAACTCTGACCACTAATAAAAACGTAACTACACTAGCGTTATAACAGCTAACATTGCTACCTACCGTACAAGTGCATTGGTTTAGTGCACTTCCGGTTGCTACTGAGCGGACATGTTTGTGCGGACCTGTTCTCCCAAACTGGTAAGCAAATGACTGTTTTCATTTTTACGTTATTTTCATTTTTACGTTATTATTATTATTATTATTATTATTTTTTAAACATTGATCTTAACTGATCACTGTGACTTTATTGCTTTTATCGTTATATATGCCTATATTTGTGTACAGCACTTTGAGCTACATGACATGTATGAAAGGTGCTTTATAAATACTTACTTACTTACTTACTTACTTACTTACTTAAGTGCAGAATGACGCAAATCACAGATTACGTTGTTTTTCCAGGAAGAGAAAACAATGGATTTCTTTAGAAATAAAAAGGCATGCAGTGATCTACTGTGTGGTCCATACAGGCTCTGACCCGGTTCTACTGTGTGGTCCATGCCATGCAGGCTGGCTAATGGCACTAATGTGACCCCTCATCTGATTCAGATTCCTTTTATTGTCACGTCATTCAGTACTTTACAGCAAAAAAAAATTGTGAAATTCACTTTGCTGTGGTCCCTCAACCATAGCAGCATCCAATAATATAAATAAAATAAGCATAGAATAAGATAAAATATGACTAAAATAAAGATGACTATATATACAGTACAGTTCTAAAACGTGTGCAGTGCAGATAACAGGATAGATATTATACAATTTTAAATAACAAAAGGCTATGTATGTACAGTCCCAACTTGGAAAAAAGTATGTTGTATGATGTGCAATGAGCAATGTGCAAATGTTCAGCAGTGGGTAAAATGCAATGTGCAATACAGTTTGATTGATTTGATTAACTGGCCAACACATTGGAACATTTGATGAGAAAATACGTTACTAATATTACTAACATGGGTTGGTTGGCCACTTCCATGTCAAACTCCCAGTATTGTATTGTAGTTGTATGACTACTTGTATTGTAGTTGTGTTTTCAAATCCCCTTTCATATGTTTTGCCTCAATAGAGGCCTTGCACAGTATGTTTCGTCCATGTTGGAAGAGACGACAGTTGCTACTACAGTATGAGAAATATTATATCAACAAGAAATGTAATTGGTGTTTTATTGCTGGATATTGTAAACAAGTCACAGTGGAACAGAAACATCACGCTTTGCAATGGTTACAGGCAGCCATGTTGGAAGAGATATCTGCATAAACATTCTATCCCCCCCACCCCACACACACACACACACACACACAGTCACCACCCTCTTAAGCAGTTAACAAACACAGTCATCACCACTGTTAACAAACAATCCAGGTTTTGTGGTTGAAGCCCTGCAGTGTACCTCCTCCAATCATATCCACTTTGATTGACTGACAGGCCAAAGTAGCCTATCACACAATACGGCACAGGAAGTCCATCATTCCGACAGCCATCAGACTCTATCACGCATCGCTGACCACAGGGTGACAGTACTATCAAATCTTCCTGGACTTTTACTTTACTTTTAAATTGACACTGTACAATTGTACACTTTTTACTGTACACTTACTGTATATTTTATATTTTAGAATGTATATATACATAACATAGAACATGTCATGTATATCCCCGACCGTATTTTATTCTTATTCTTATTTTTACTCTTATTCGTGACTTTTGTTTTTGACTATTTAAATGTTTACCGTTTACTGAGAGCGATCTGTAGTGCCGAATTTTCCCTCTGGATAAATAAAGTATTTCTATTATATTCTATTCTAGAATAGGAAATATTATATCAAAACCAGGACAATTGACAAATAATAATCATCATTGTGAAGAACCCACTCGTGGCCACGGTGTCGAAAATACAAAAACTGTGACTTTAGTCGAAACATGTTTGATTCGTTCACGAGTTGTAGAGAAACAGATTCCAAAGAGACGTTTCCTCCGCTGCCACTGTCTCTGGTGGACGGAGAGCTTTTACGCGGCGCGACGCAGGTGGCGTGGAAAGCGGCGCTCACAAGAAGAGGCGTCACACGCCGGGAGCGCAGTGGTGGTATCTCATGGTGTAGTTCTGTCCGTCGTTGTTGTCCCAGAACTCCCCCTCCTCGCTCCGCAGGTACACGGCCAAATGGACGGCGGAGCCGGTGTCCACGAAAGGCGGCGGTGTGTACATGGTGAAGGCGAAGCACTCCCCGATCGTCGGCTCACGAAAACTACCCACGGGCACCGGCAGGGCCTGCGCGTCCACGCTGGAGAGCCAGTCGTTGAAGGTGTACCTGAATGAATGAATGAAAACTTTATTTAACAGATTGCAGAATGGGTACAATATACAGTACGGCTCAATAGACACAATTATAACACATTGGGTGCCGTTCACGTAGATCTACGTTTTTCTGTGGCCCGACCGTTGAGTGCCGGAAACGTAGATCTACGTTTCTGTTTCGTTATTTATTTTATTCGCTACTGTTGCCATTCATAATCAATCGAGGCACCTTATTGTGCATGCTGTCCTGAATGTGTCTGGGATCGCAGACGGGCATTACCGCCGCCTAACGCCTTGCGTCCGCTATTGCACTCCATTTGAAACGATGTGGTTTGTTTTCTCGGCCGAGCTGCGGCGTGGGGGCGGGTTCTAAACACTCCGGCAAGACAAGCGGTCGCCACGGTTGCCTCGACGAGTTCATCCGCCCCCCCCCCCCCCCCCCCCGTTCATGTGCAATGCTGGATAACGTCGGACAAACGATCGCGATGAATATTTGGAATGGCGATCAGATAATTGGATTATATCCCACTGACAATCTACGGCGTTATTAGATCCATAGCTATAATATAAAATAAATAGGTTTAGCTCTACAAACAAGGTGAGCACTTACATGGGGTTAATGGGTGGCAAGGCCTACGCACTTCCCGGAAGGGGCGTGGCACCCAACGTTTTTGAATTAATGAATGAGTGAATTAATGAATGAATGAATAATGAAAACTTTATTTAACAGATTGCAGAATGGGTACAATACAGTATGGCTCAATACACGTGACACAATTGTTAAGGGGATGCAGACCAGAGAAAGACTTTCGTCTTGTTTACATCAGGGTCCCCCATTTTCAATTCATAGTGACATCATTTATGACATACACAACATACATGACATCATGACATTTATGGCATAGGGACATACATGACATACAGGTATATATAGACACTGTTACATTTGTGACATATACGACATATACCTCACACCGACCTCCTTCCAGGGACAGTCGCCAGAGGTAAACACCCGAATCTGACCACGGACGTCGAACTGCGTGACGGTTACGTTCTCCAGGGCGACGCGGCTCGTTCTGACCCTCGCCTCGAGCTCCTCGCCGGCCACCAGGAGGAAGCGCGGGACCAGCCGGCGCCGCTGCGCCTGCGCGGTCAGTCTGGAGGATTGGAAGCTCGCGCACAGTCCGTCGAGGTCCTCCTCCTGCAGCAGCTGCTGCTGGCGGCGCGGCGGGAAGCGCGCGGTGAGTCTCTGGAGCACTTTGCGCGGTATCTGGGGGTCCTCCAGACGGCTGAAGTGTTTGACGCTGGCCAGGTCCAGACCCAGGGAGTCCGCGAACGTCACCCGGCGTTTTCTCCCCCCGTTGTTACCGTCGTCAATGCCCGGCTCCTCCAGAAGACACACGTGCCCCGGGTAGGCGGGTAGAGACTTGGCTCTCCTCCTGTCTCTCATGTACCTCTCCAACTGTAACGCGTCCTCCGTGTCGTTTCCCATGAGATCATCATCCTCTTCTTCTCCTCCTCCGTCCTGCCGCCGTCCGGGCGCCTCTCTGCCCCCCGCTGCCCCCTCCGGTGACTCCCCTCTGGGGGAACGCAGGAGAGGCGCCTCTCTGCCCCCCGCTGCCCCCTCCGGTGACTCCCCTCTGGGGGAACGCAGGAGAGGCGCCTCTCCGCCCCCCGCTGCCCCCTCTGGTGGTGACTCCCCCCGGGGGGAACGCAGGAGAGGCGACGCGGACATGTCTTTTAGCCGGTCCTGCTGCCCTGCTGCTGTGTGGCCCCTGGTGGTGGTCTGTCTGTCCCCCGCCGGTCAGAAGTCCAGCAGCACGTAGGTGTATTTTGGGTCACTTTTTGGTGAGACACGCCCCCCCCTGATGATGATGTGTGGCTGTGGCTGGCTGGCTGTCCTCCCACTCGGCAACCTGCTGTTTGTTAAGGGCTGGGACGTCACTATGACATCATCATGTACCAGGTTTTTACCAAACATTAACTTTCCACTTCTACTGTTTATTGTGTGCGTGTGCGTGTGTGTGTGTGTGTGTGTAGGTGTGTGCATGCGTGTTTTTATTTCACATTGCTTACGTTCAGTTCTTTAATTGTCATGTAACTTTATAATTGTTATTGAAAAGTTGTTACAAACAGTGCATAAAAAAAATAAAAATAAATGTAATTATATAACAGCATTCACTCGTGGCTACTGTAGTGCAGGTGCATCATGACATTTACCCTGGAGTCTAGACAAATATCTCTGCCGCGACAGTCTATGCGTCATTGCGGCACACCACAGATTATGTTTGACTGAGTGGACCTGTACTTCCCCAATTGCACAAACTGTTGTCTTTGTTCTAAGTAACTCTTTAACCATTTGAGCCCTACTCCTCTGATCCCATACCTTTCCAATTTTAGTAGCAGAATATCATGATTTATAGTGTCAAACGCCTTCTTCAGATCTATGAAGACCCCTATTGCATACTTCTTATTATCAATTATGCTTGTCAGTTCTTCTACTAGGTCCATTAGTGCCAATGACGTTGAATGATTCGATCTAAATCCATATTGACTGTCTATAAGTAATGCGTGTTTATCAATGAAACTGTCCAATCGTGCAGCAAATACCTTTTCCATTATCTTTGAGAACTGGGAAAGGCGAGAAACCGGCCTGTATTTGGTGAATAGATTTTTCTCACCGGCTTTGAAGAAGATCGGTATCACTTTTGCAGTTTTCATTTTGGTGGGGAAGGCACCCAGTTTGAATGAGAGGTTACAAATATGCACTAAAGGGTCTGCTATGGCTATTACTACTTGCTTAATTAAGGTCATGTCAATGCCGTTCCAATCTGTTGATATTTTATTCTTAAAATTGTTCACAGTATCCATAATTTCATTTTATCCGTATTTCTCAAGAAGATAGTACTTGGGTTTTGTTCTTCAAGATAATTAGAAACACCTCCCCCTTGTGGCGGGGTTATCTCCTCTGCCAATTTAGGCCCCACATTAACAAAGAAACTGTTGAATCCTTCTGCCACCTAATTTTTATTACTTACTGACTTTCCCTCATCTATAAATTCATCTGGAAAGCCAGAACTAGTTGCTTTATTTCTTATAATTGAGTTTAATATATTCCATATTCCCTTTATGTTATTTAATTTTTTTTCTAATACATTATTATAGTACTCTTTCTTACATTTTCTTACAATATCAGTTAGTTTATTTTTATATAGTTTATACTTAATTTCTTTCTCTTTATTTCTGTGCTTTATAAATTCTCTATATAAGGTTTTTGCATTTGTTCTACTTTGCTGCATTGGACAGCTTCTGTCATATAACAGCAGGAACATATTCAGAAAAGAATCATAAGCAGAATCCACATCTATTGATTCATATACATTTCTCCAATCCTGTGATAATAGTTCTTTTCTGAGCCTATTTAAAGTGTCCTCCGTTCTTAATCTCCTTTGCATGATTACTTTACTATCAACCACTTTAACATCACAATGATAGACTACAAACACAGATAAATGGTCACTAATGTCGTTTATTAATAGTCCACTCTCTATATTATCTTTTTTTTTGGATCCACTTTTTCTCCCATTTTTCTGTATTTTTCTCCCATCCCAATTTTCGTATCATCCAATTCAACCCTCCCCTGTCACGAACGCTGTTTCTTGCCTCCCACAAGCCGGCTGCAATGTGGACTAAGTCATACATAGCACAAGTCCCCTCCGGTACTTGAGGTAACAGCAGTCGCATCTTTTCACCTGCGCAGCTCGATCTCTCAGTGTCGAGGAGTAATGCGTGGGAGGCTCACGCTGCCCCCGACACTTCCTGATTCTACTGCGCAGGCGCACCAACCGACTTGTAGGAGTCGCTTGTTCACAACGTTCGATCCCCACCCTTCAGTTTCCCTCCCCGTAATACGGCCAATGTGTATTACTGCGGACGACCAGCTAAACTGAAAACAATGTGGAGAGCTGGATTCGAACACGCGAACCCAGCGTCTCCACATTGGTGGCGAGTGCCTTGCCCACTACACCACCTAGCCGCCCTCACTCTCTATATTATCTATTAAATTATTAGTAAGTATATTATCTATTAATGTTGCTGAGTGACATGTGATTATACTCGGTTGTGTAATAATAGGAAATAGACTCCTACTATACATTGCATCCTTAAATTCTTCTATCAATGATAGTTTGTTAGGATTTAAAAAATCTATATTATAATCACCACAAATAAAAGTAACCTTCTGGTCAGTGTTTGTAATCATACCTTCCATCGTTTGTCTGAAACGAATGTGGGACCATGTCTTGCAAAACATATAGGCAATGCTCATGGTTCTCCAACTGATTTTATAAGTTATGAGTATGCTTCTCTAAATGCTTTTGAGCCTGTAAAGACCTCAGAAGTACTTGATATTATTATGAGCCTAAAAAACTCTTCTCCTGGCCATGATGAAATTCCAGCCTCTTTGATCAAAAAGGTTGCATCTTCAATTATTGATCCTTTATCCTTCATTTTTTCTATGTCCCTTGAATCAGGCACTATCCCTCAAGTAGGGCTGGGCGATATGGAAAAAAATCATATCGCGATAACGATATGATAATTGATAATGTTATCATATTTCTCGATATCGATAATTATCGAATTGTTATAAGTATTAATTTTTTTTTTTTTTTTATAACAGATGTATGTTTATTTTGCAGCAATTCTTTGTCATTGCCGCCATCTTTAGTGTTACATCCCCTCACACTCCAGTTCTCAGGCTGCAGCTGGTTTAAAAGCGAAAGTAAACTGGCTTCTCTGCTGGCTGTGGCTCCAGGGGAGTTGAACAGTTCTGGCTCTGCTAGTTTATTTTCGATCTTTTGGCGCTTTTTTGGTGGACAAACCACCGCACATGTGCACCGTGACTCGTGACTGGAGTCTAGTTCTGCTAGCACACATAGCCTACTGTGTACAGACGGTTTCAAACTGTATTTTAAATTAGAAAGCAAACAAAAGCGTAACAGTAACAGTAAGAAGCATTTTGTATAAAAGTATTCTGTACTTCTGTATGACAACTATTAAAGAAACTTGGAACTTGGAAATAAATGGACAAGAGAAAAATAAATCTCAATTTGGTCAGTATTGTCATTTGGACAAGCAAAGCCATTACTTTAAGTTGCAGGCAAGAAAGACAAGTCTGTCCACTGTCTCTGGTTTTAAAACTGCCCTGTTGCAGGTCACAAAAAAAAAAAAAAATATATATATATATATATATATATATATATATATATAAAAATAAAAAAACGATTTTTCGATTTTTTTTATTTCGATATTCGATATCGATTATTAAAATATATCGTGATATTTATCGTTATATCGCCCAGCCCTACTCAAGCCTTCAAAATTGCCAAGGTTATACCGCTGTTTAAAGCTGATGACCCCTCTGTATTCTCAAACTATCGTCCTATATCGATACTACCTTGTTTTTCAAAGATTATCGAAAAGCTGGTATATAGTAGAATCATGAAAAATCTAGATGACAAAAATATCTTGTTCGAACATCAGTATAATAACTTTATAATAATAACTTTATTTGTATAGCACTTTTCATACAGAGGTTGCAGTTCAAAGTGCTTCACAACAGTAAAAAAATACAGGCATAAGCGGGCATAAAAAAGATAGACAGGTAGCAAGGTATGGCAAATCACAGTGTTTCACATTAGGATCTAGCATCCCAATAGGCTCACCGCTTACAGTTTTCAGTAACACAAATAATAAAAATGGTTTACAATGATTCAGTTTAAAAATAGTCTAAAAATTATAAAATAGAACGGACATAAAAAATACAGGCATGAGCGAGCATAGCAAGGTATGGTAAATCACGGTGTTTCACATTAGGATCTAGCATCCTAATAGGCTCTCTATTCAGTAATACAATTAATCACAGTGTTTCACATTTGGATCTAGCAAATAATACAAATAGTTTAAAATGATTCAGTTTAAAAATAGTAAAAGTGCAATAACCGACACATGAATTTGATAGGCAGTGTATAAGAGTAGGCAGGGTAAGAATAGTGCAGGTAAATACAAGTTGTGTCAGGATATCCCTGATGTTTCCTCTTGCCACTAGGTGGTAGCAGATATCTATCAGTGAAATGCCTGAGCAAAGAGATAAGCTGTCTTTTAAAGATGTCTAGCGAGTTGGCTTCCCTGATGTTTTGGGGTAGTTTGTTCCATAGTTTTGGGGCATAGTTGATAAAGGCTGCATTACCGATCCTCTTTTGACTGCTTCTGGGAGCCTCTAGTAGTCCAGCAGCTGATGATCGCAGTGTTCTTGCTGGTGTGTAATTTCTTAGAGTGTTGGCGATGTAGCTAGGTCCCTGTCCATTTAGAGCTTTGTATGTAAGGAGAAGGACCTTAAAGTCAATTCTAAATGTTACAGGAAGCCAGTGTAAAGCAGCTAAAACTGGACTAATGTGCTCTCTCCTTTTGGTTCTAGTTAGCAGTCGGGCTGCAGAGTTTTGGATTAGCTGAAGCCTCTCTGTGGTTTTCTTAGGGAGACCTGTGAAAAGTGCATTACAGTAGTCTAACCGGCTAGATATGAATGCATGAATTAGCTTCTCAGCATCGTTCTGATTAATAAATGGTCGTACTTTTGCTATATTTCTGAGATGGAAGAACGATGTTTTCGTCACTTTGCTAATATGAGAATTGAAGTTCAGTTCTGAATCTATGATAACCCCAAGACTAGTGACCTCAGATTTGATCCAAGGGGTTAGTCCCCCCAGGTTCTTTATTAATGTTTCTTTTTTAGTTTTGGAGCCGATAATTAGAATTTCAGTTTCGTTCTCGTTTAGTTTCAGGAAGTTCTTACTCATCCATTTATTTATTGCCAGTAAGCAGTCTGTAATGGAGCTAATCGCTGTATCATTTGGTTCAGCAGATATGTACAGTTGTGTATCATCCGCATAGCTATGGAAATCTACATTATGTTCTCTGATGATATCACCCAGCGGTAACATGTAAAGGGAGAAGAGTAAAGGACCTTGGCTTTAGAAAAAAAAATACTCTACATATATGGCTCTTTTGCACCTTAGAGAAAAAATTACAGCTGCACTGGAGAAAAATGAATATACCTTAGGAATTTTCTTAGATTTATCAAAGGCTTTTGACAGTGAATCATGAAATTTTATTATCAAAAATGTCATGTTATGGTCTTAAAAAACAGGTTATACAATGGGTTGAGAATTACTTTGTAGTTTTCAATGGTAATCGATCACAGCTGGCTGTACTAAAATGTGGTGTTCCACAAGGACCCTTGTTGTTTTTGATTTATGTGAATGATCTTGCAAATGCATCCAGTTTATTGTCACCTATATTATTTGCTGATGACACAAATCTCTTCGTCACCGACAAGAATTTTGATTCCCTTATTGATAAAGCAAATTCTGGACTCATTCATTTTTCCTATTGGTTTCAGTTAAACAAGTTATCACTCAATATCAAAAAAATCTAACTTCATTATTTTTAGAAATAAGAACAAAAACATTTCAGACGGAACCAAGATTTGTATCAATAACAATGAACTTGCACAAGTTTCATCAGTGAAATTCTTAGGTGTCAATATCGATGAGAAACTCTGCTTTAAGAATCATTGTGAAATTGTTTGCAAGAAGGTTTCAAAATCGTTGGGCATTATAAAAAGGGTTAAAAAACAATTAAAAAAGAGCACATTACTAACTTTGTATTACAGTTTAATTTATCCTCACATCTCTTACTGCAATATAATTTGGGCCAACACTTACCCATCTTACTTACAAACAATCCATAGAGCTCAGAAATCCTTTGTAAGAATTGCAACCAACTCTTCTTATTTAGCCCCAACCAAACCATTATTTAAACAACTGCAACTACTCACAATTTATGAGGTCAACAAGTATCAAACAGGGGTTCTTATGTACAAAGTAATTGGTCTTCTTTTATCTTCTAATTTTTTTCAAACTTATTCTCATTATCATGCACATCTCACAAGAAGAAATAAAGACTTACGCATTCCTTTCTCTAGGACCTCTGTTGCCAAATTCTCATTTGTTTATCAAGGTGCAGTGATGTGGAATGATATACAAAATCTAACAGAAACATGTTCCACTTTAAATATATTTAAACGTAAGCTTGTGTGTATGTGTATTTGTGTAAAGTATTTTTTATTTTATTTTCCAACATTATAATAGTTGTATAATGCTGTATTGTATGTATCTGTGTGTATGAGAGAGGGATATGCGCATGTGTGTTTGTGCATAATGTGGGGGGGGGGGGGGATTTTTTGTGTAGTTATCTGATAAATGCCCATGCAAAGCCTCGGTCAGATTGATAACCCAATAACTCATTGGTCCGCATCTCAACATCAAGCAGCGTCCTGCGATGTCTGTGATATCCAGGACTCAATGCGTCCACAAACTGCAGGGGTTAAACCCGACCGACAGACCTGACACATGCACCACTCCGTCCTCCCCAGTCATCGGCCTTAGGTCGAGTGATTGGAGTTGCGGAGTATATTTATTTTATTTGCACTGGGAAGGACTTTTTTTATTCAGATGAGGTCCATTTCCCTTATCCGTTTACACGTATTATCACTGTATGGCTTTACTTGATAATCACATTATACAGAACCCACTTTTAATCTATATACATATATATATTTCTCTCCTTAGGTCTTCGTCTGGATAAAGCCACACTTCTAAAGTTTTTACATCATAAATCAGGAACATTACGGGCCGCGTGGTTGCCGACTGGTTAAAGGGTCACTTCTAAAGTTTTTTCATCATAAATCAGGAACATTACGAAGCAATGGGTAAAGATACAATGCAAAAAACATTTCAATGCTTACCCGTCGTCTTTCAGTTAGAAGAATGGAAGCAAAAAGTTGTGTTCCAAAAGAAGGGTGTTTTATTTTTTAAAAGTACAAGATTACATTAAAGGCACAGTTTCATGTTTATAAGTACACAGGTTTCTGCTCACAATATATCAGAATTCAGTCATCTCCACAAAATCTCTCAAAAATCTGGCCTCTCGAAGGAGGAACAGTCATTTTTATATTGATCCTTCATCATATTTCGATTGGTCTAAAAACAGTGATGTCACAGGGATGTCATTTCACTAGCAAACCAACGTACAATACGTAGTAAGGATGGACTCCCCTCCTTCTTTTACTTGCGTTACCTTCAGTTACCTAGTTCTTTCAAGTATGAGAAAGTCCCTCCACTTTTCATCCCATTCAGAACCTACAAAGGGTTAGCCTGTTAACCATGCGTCTGCCGGCCGGAGAGCTCAGGGAAGGGGCCCTGCCTGGCAAGGTCACATTCTTATGGTTAACTCCCTACTGCAGGCTTGCTCCCACAGACACCTCTATGCAGACCAGGCAATTCATTCCTAAGCAGAAGAGGTTAGATTCACACAATCACTGTCTTCCAACCAGAGTCTAGTTTTAAAGTGTATAAAGAATATACAGGTCATATACATAGCTCCAATCATATATAATAAACATAAGAATATTATACAAAGTGTCACTCGTTTACACATAACGTGTTTCCTTTCTGACGGGGCATTACCAGCCATAATACATATCACATCTAGACACCTATAGTAACATATGCCTAGATGATAGCAAATATATACAATAAACCTTTTGTATTGATTCCATTGACTCCACTCTCCAAGATCACGCAAGATATTGTAGTGTACACAAGTTACGGTTCCAGAGTCCACAGTTCTCACAGCTTTCCTCACAAGTGGGAGGAAGAATCCACAGACATTCCTCATAATCATATATAAGAACAGGATGTCATACTAACCAGTGTCACTTAGTTGGCTGTGACACTTTACATTATCCTATATAGGTTTAAGAGGGGAGGTCGCTTATAAGCCCCACACTGCAAAAATGGTCAGATAAAAATAAGAAATAAAAATGCATTTTACTTTTAAGCAAATAATGTGACCGGTCCCAGCAGTAAGAGACGCATGTCCGGAAATCAGATTGCTAGAAAGTGAATTATTTGTTTCTGTTTTCTTTCATATTATCACAGTTTGAATGTTTAAGAATATATATTTACTGTAACAGCTAACAGTTATAGTATCTCTAAATAGTAAAAACCTTTGTTTTAAAAAAGACAAAAGTCTGAGTTTGGGGGCGGAGTGACATTTACATTAGAGTGGTTTCATTGGCTTCAGCCTTTGTTCTCCAGTTTCTGTCGACGCCCATAAAAACACATTCTCGAAGACACTCTGACGTCACGAGACCGCCGGCCGCCATCTTGGTGTTGGGGACAACAAACGGGTTTCTACGATCAAATGTAGGCGTTGAGCTCCGTTTTTATTACATATTTTATCACATTCTTGTTCATCGGCTGGTATTATATAAAACTTGGCGATTTGGATTTTTGATTGAGTTATTAGTACAAAACGTAACACAGCAGGTCTTTGGCATTGTGATGCACTGAAGAAAATTACCCTCGATTGTGTTTAATTTGCCGCTTTTCCGATCCGTTTTCTGCACTAAATGAAGCGTTCACAATGTACTCGGGGTGCAGCAGACAGGAAGTTGACTTGGAGAATGGGTTTGTGTTGACGTGCAACTATGTACCGGGCTAATCAAGGAATCAACTATCAGCTGAAGATATGGCTGTTATAACGTCCCTGTGTGTTAGGGGCCCCCTGGGCAGATAGGGCTTCTGTTCTGTGTGTTAGGGGCCCCCTGGGCAGATAGGGCTTCTGTTCTGTGTGTTAGGGGCCCCCTGGGCAGATAGGGCTTCTGTTCTGTGTGTTAGGGGCCTCCTGGGCAGATAGGGCTTCTGTTCTGTGTGTTAGGGGCCCCCTGGGCAGATAGGGTGTCTGTGTGTTAGGGGCCTCCTGGGCAGATAGGGCTTCTGTTCTGTGTGTTAGGGGCCCCCTGGGCAGATAGGGTGTCTGTGTGTTAGGGGCCTCCTGGGCAGATAGGGTGTCTGTGTGTTAGGGGCCCCCTGGGCAGATAGGGTGTCTGTGTGTTAGGGGCCCCCTGGGCAGATAGGGTGTCTGTGTGTTAGGGGCCTCCTGGGCAGATAGGGTGTCTGTGCGTTAGGGGCCCCCTGGGCAGATAGGGTGTCTGTGTGTTAGGGGCCCCCTGGGCAGATAGGGTGTCTGTGTGTTAGGGGCCCCCTGGGCAGATAGGGTGTCTGTGTGTTAGGGGCCTCCTGGGCAGATAGGGTGTCTGTGCGTTAGGGGCCCCCTGGGCAGATAGGGTGTCTGTGTGTTAGGGGCCTCCTGGGCAGATAGGGTGTCTGTGTGTTAGGGGCCCCCTGGGCAGATAGGGTGTCTGTGTGTTAGGGGCCTCCTGGGCAGATAGGGTGTCTGTGTGTTAGGGGCCTCCTGGGCAGATAGGGTGTCTGTGTTAGGGGCCCCCTGGGCAGATAGGGTGTCTGTGTGTTAGGGGCCTCCTGGGCAGATAGGGTGTCTGTGTGTCCCGTAGCGGTGAAAAGGTGCGTCTTGAGAGCAGATGTGAAGGTGTCCAGGTTTGGGGCGTTGTGGATTTCAGGGGGGAGAGAGTTCCAGAGGGTAGGGGACGCCACGCTGAAGGCTCTGTGAGAGAGTTCCAGAGGGTAGGGGACGCCACGCTGAAGGCTCTGTGAGAGAGTTCCAGAGGGTAGGGGACGCCACGCTGAAGGCTCTGTGAGAGAGTTCCTGAGAGGGGGGGGGACGCCACGCTGAAGGCTCTGTGAGAGAGTTCCAGAGGGGGGGGGACGCCACGCTGAAGGCTCTGTGAGAGAGTTCCAGAGGGGGGGGGGACGCCACGCTGAAGGCTCTGTGAGAGAGTTCCAGAGGGTAGGGGACGCCACGCTGAAGGCTCTGTGAGAGAGTTCCAGAGGGGGGGGGACGCCACGCTGAAGGCTCTGTGAGAGAGTTCCAGAGGGGGGGGGGGACGCCACGCTGAAGGCTCTGTGAGAGAGTTCCAGAGGGTAGGGGACGCCACGCTGAAGGCTCTGTGAGAGAGTTCCAGAGGGTAGGGGACGCCACGCTGAAGGCTCCGTCCCCGAAAGTCCGCAACCTGGTGCGAGGGATGGAGAGGAGACCCAGATCAGAGGATGGTAGGTTTCTGATTAGGGGGGTGGTTAGAGGAGTGGTTAGAGTGGTTAGGGGAGTGGTTAGAGGAGTGCTTAGGGGAGTGGTTAGGGGAGTGGTTAGGGGAGTGGTTAGAGGAGTGGTTAGGGGAGTGGTTAGGGGAGTGGTTAGAGGAGTGGTTAGAGGAGTGGTTAGGGGAGTGGTTAGAGGAGTGGTTAGGGGAGTGGTTAGGGGAGTGGTTAGAGGAGTGGTTAGAGGAGTGGTTAGGGGAGTGGTTAGGGGTGGACACAATTGGACTATTGTTCACACCTATCACCTGACTGCCAAGGTGTTAAAAATGCAGCCAGACTTTAGATCGGATTGGCTCTGTTTTTCCTGAGACTTGAGGTTTAACTAGATTTAACTAGATACAAAATATTATCTGTAAAAATATGAAAAATGACAGAGGGAGACTTGTGGCTCGTGCTGCTGGGCCCGGTAACCCTGACCCTGACCCCTGAACCCTGACCCTGACCCTAACCCTGACCCGCTCACATGAAACAAGTCAAATAATCTGCCAGTGCAGTAAACTAATTTGGCTTGGCAAGATTTCTCAAAATAAGTACAAAATATCTAGGGTTCTCTCTCCTGGTTGGATAAAGTGGGAAGGGATACCAGTTCCGTTTACTGCAGAGTGGAGGGACTGGGAGACCCATGTTACTGACCAGACACTCTGTATCAGTGATGTCTGTTTACTGCAGAGTGGAGGGACTGAGAGACCCATGTTACTGACCAGACACTCTATATCAGTGGTGGCTGTTTACTGCAGAGTGGAGGGACTGGGAGACCCATGTTACTGACCAGACACTCTATATCAGTGATGGCTGTTTACTGCAGAGTGGAGGGACTGGGAGACCCATGTTACTGACCAGACACTCTGTATCAGTGATGTCTGTTTACTGCAGAGTGGAGGGACTGGGAGACCCATGTTACTGACCAGACACTCTATATCAGTGATGGCTGTTTACTGCAGAGTGGAGGGACTGGGAGACCCATGTTACTGACCAGACACTATATCAGTGATGGCTGTTTACTGCAGAGTGGAGGGACTGGGAGACCCATGTTACTGACCAGACACTCTACATCAGTGATGACTGTTTACTGCAGAGTGGAGGGACTGGGAGACCCATGTTACTGACCAGACACTATATCAGTGATGGCTGTTTACTGCAGAGTGGAGGGACTGGGAGACCCATGTTACTGACCAGACTCTATATCAGTGATGGCTGTTTACTGCAGAGTGGAGGGACTGGGAGACCCATGTTACTGACCAGACACTCTATATCAGTGATGGGTGTCTGAATGTAGAGCTATTTAACACTTTATTTAAACAAAGAAATACCACTTACAGCCCCTTTAACATAATGAGATAAAAAATAAAAATAAAAAAGACAAATAGGGTGAACATTCTTCCACTTCTCTTCTCCAGTTCCCTCCACATCCAACATGGAGTTGCTTAATGGCCAGATGGGTGTGATTCTGCCGTCTCTGTGGGACAATTGAAACATATATTCATATTAGTCAGTGAGTTTCTGTGAGTGTTGTTGCAGTATAGCATAAACCTCGGAACGGTAGGTTATGTAGATAACCTAGTTATATTAGTATTGGCTGAGCGTTCCGCTCTGAGCCGTATGAGATATTCTATATTCTATGATACCTATTGTATCCCCTTACGAACAAAAATTACATGCACCCCACCTGTATGGGGCTCCGCCCCCATGGTGGCACCGCCCATATAGCAGTGACGATAGTCACCACACACCCTTCCTCGCCAAAAACCCGTCCCAGGAAAAAGATTCCTCAAGAGGGAACTCAGGGCCGCGCAGAGCGGAACGCTCAGCCAATACTAATATAACTAGGTTATCTACATAACCTACCGTTATATGCCGTATTTGCTATCGCGTTCCGCTCTGAGCCGTATGAGATATGGGGAAGAGCGGACGCGAAGCCCGACAAATGTACCCCCTGAGGACCCGTAAGCCCACATCAAGGGGTGCGGGGAGCCCTGTCACCCCATCCTCCCTAATGAAGGGGGGGCGCAGTCAACTCCACCTGAATGCGAACAAGAGGGAAACTAGAACCCCTTGAACACACCGTACAGGCGGAACCACGTGTGACTCAACACACTGTGGCCCATACCCATACACTCCTGCTACCCGACCAAAGGACGGGAAGCAGGAAAGGCCACAGACCCCAGAACCGCCTGGGAGACAGAACCCCCGGTCATGTCCATGAGGAAAAACCTTACAAAGGAGCCCGGGGAGGACCATGAAGCTGCAGCACAGATGGCCTCCACCGAGGCCCCACCCAGGAGAGCGGCAGAGGCAGCCACCCCACGAGTGGAGTGCGCCCTGACGCCCCCAGGGGGATCCTGCCCAGCCAACGTGTAGCAGAGGGTAACACCCTCGCACAACCAATGGGACAGGCGCTGGCTGCCCCGACAGTGCCTCACCAGCACGAGCCCCACCGTAACAGACAAAAAGCTGGTCGGTAACCCTGAAATCCTGAGTACGGCTGAGGTAAATCCCCAAGCACGGACTGGACATGACAGGTGAAGGCCCGCAACTAACTCACTAGTGTGAGGAGGAGGACGAAACGCCTGAACCACAATATCCCGGGAGCGGAAGGAACTCCGGATATTCTTAGGCACGAAAGCAGGATTAGGTCGCAGAGTGACACCGCAATCGGTCCGAAAAGACAGGCACTCTGGACGTACCGAGAGAGCACAGAGCTCACCTACGCGTTTAGCGGAAGTGACAGCCAGAAGGAACGCGGTCTTGAAGGACAGCTGTCCCAACGGCGCCTGCTCGAGCGGCTCAAACGGGACCAAGGACAACCGACCGAAGACCAATTGAAGATCCCAAGTCGGAGCCAAGGAGCGTTGCACCGGCTTAACGCGTCGAGCGCCAAGCAGGAAACGCTTCACAAGAGGGTGGCTGAACAAGACATCCCCTCAAACCCCTCATGATAGGAGGATATAGCTGCTGCATATACCTTCACCGTCGAAGCCGACAGTCTATCAAGGAGAGACTGGAGGTAACCAAGGACAGCATCCAGGGGGCAGGAGACTGAGTCCCGGCCCCCCGCCTTACACCACACTTGGAACATACGTCATCTGCCCGCGTAAGCGCGACAGTGGAGGGAGCATGCGCATTCCAGATGGTAACACCATCAGGATCAAGAACCTGCGCCCCTCAACGTACCCGTCCCAACAACTGACCTAACAGATGTATGGGGAAGAATCCCTGGCGGCACGGCATCGGTCCCAGACCTGCCTGGCCATGTCCAGACGCAATCCTCACCCGTCAGGATGAGGGCCGCCCCGCGACAGTACACCTGCACCCACATTCTCCCTGCCGGGGATGTGGGGAGCCCTCAGGCCGCGCAGATGGAGGACGCCCATAGCCAGCCGCCCGCCGCCTGGTGCAGACAGGGGGAGCGTACTCCTCCCTGTCTGTCGATACACGACACTGACGTCGTATCGTCTGTCCTGATCAACACCATTTGTGGACCAGAAGGACCGCTTTCAACACCAACACATTGAGCGTAGCGCAGACCGGGCAGCATGGTTTGCCAGCTGCCCCCTACTGCGTTGGCCCGACGCATCACCAGCGAGGGAGGCGTCGGTGAAAACGCGACGTGAGACAGCGCCGTAACCGTCCTAGGACGGAACCTCCCGAGCGTGTTGACAACACGCTCTGAGATGGATGCCCATAGCCCTCCAACCGTTGACTGGGAAGAGGAATACTCTACATCCAGTCTACAGCAACCCCAGGCTGGTAGAGACCTGCCTGGTACGAGACCTGACGATCCACCTTGACCGCGAAGGACCAGAACGTCATCAGGGCAGAACACTCCGTAACCCCGGACGACGCAGAGGCCCCAGTGCGGCCTCCACGCACTTGGTGAAGATGCGGGGAGCCAGAGAAAACCGAACGGCAGCCTCTGGTACTCATACGCTAACCCTGCAAAGGAAGCGTAGGTAAGCCCTAGGATGGAAGATCGGGGATGCGCATACGCATCCTACAGGTCTATGGAGGAGAACCAGACCCCCACCTGACAGTGTTCAACAGGTAGGAGACGATCCAAAAAATGCTGAACCTTCCCATGGGACAGGTCCAGCCTGGGTCTTACACCCCTCCCTCCCGACTTCTCGGGCTGAGAACACCGGGAGGAGAACGCCACGACGATGGCTTGCTTCGTCCACAGAGATTGGATCTCGTTGACCAGAGCTGTCCCTGCTGGAGACCCCGACAACAGGGTCTGTACCAAACCTGAAAACGGGTGGGGTTGTGTAACACAAGTCCCCGCCTCACCGTTCTCTCCATCTACCTCGACATATGGTACTGCCGTAGTCATATGTGACGACACTCCCAACGCACCCGCCGTCACGTGGCGCAGGTCCGCCAGGAACTGTAGATAGTTGGCCCGGTCCCCCCGCTGTGCGTAGACAACCCTGGAACCGTGCGAGGAGCGCGTTCCGTGTCGGAACACCTGACCCTGACACCACCCACGAGGCAATCGCACCCAAGGGGGAACCCCGACAGAAAGGGCCGGTCTGATACGGGGGGCTTCCGATGAAAAAAGCCCCCCCACTGAACACCCCTCCAGAACATCCTGAAGGAGTTGTTCTGCAGCCGGACATGCAAGGTGTAAGGCCCCCATGGGTTCCTACACACCGTAGCCCTGCAGTGATATTACTACCACCCCAAACCATGTGAGCTGCGACCACTTGCCAATATTTCAGGAGTGGAAGGCACCAACATGATACCTGGCCTGGCGAAGGCGAGGCCGGGGAAGCCCGCACTGTGTGCCTCAAAAGGTTTCGAGCCCCCCTGCTGACAACACTTAAGTTGACAGACGTAACACCAGGCTCAACCAACACAGTTCAAGGTGTGGGAGCCGCTTGACAGCACAACATTCTCACGGACAGACCCAGGCTCAGCCATCAACTGGGTGTCAGCCCCTGTCCCCATGAGAAGCGAAAAGGGGGGCCGCCCGCGCATCAACGAAGGCACGCGGCCCGCAGCCAAAGGAAACAATCAGAGCCCACTTCTTCCGCTGGTGTTGGGGAAGGGAGTGATCGGAGAGCGGGCTGCTCGCGGCAGGACGGTGACGGCTTGTTTGTTCAAGCCGAACCCATCCTACATGGCCGATCCCTCTGCCGCCAAGGCTGTCGGCCTTGTGGACACCTGTCGAATCAACGCCCAGGATACCTCTGGCGGGGGAAAAACATGGCCGCCTGTCGAGGGCCCCGTCATCGCCGCTGACGAGGCCGTGCTCTCTCTTCTTCTGGCTGCGTGGTGTGAGGCGGTGTAGGGTCTAGGACAATACCGCCCGCGCTCCAGCAGAAGACCAAAATCCCCTGCGGAGAGGGGAACCCTGAGCGGTTATAGCTTGCGGCTGGGTCAAAGCTAATAACGTCAACAACCTCGCGCGATGTGTCGACGTCGGCTGGCCCTCAAGGCCCCTCCACCAGACACCATTTTTTTAATAGAAAAAAACAGCAATTCGAACACAGTTCTAATCGTTGCCAATTCCATACCGTGGCGGTACAAGCCTTAACAGCCCACCAGCCACTCGCCAGGCCGACCCACCCATGGTGTCGACCGGGCGGGGCATTGTTTCAATATATCAAAAACAAAGGACTGATGTTAACATGGAGCACCAGTGGTGATTGCAAACAGCACCCTCCACTGTGGTGTGCACCATGAAAGGGTTAAATGAATAAAAGAGCTAAACCACAAAAAACTGTAGAATGAGCAAACCCATACACACAAAGTTTAAGGGGAGACGGACCAGACCCGTCTTCATTCAAAATATTCACAACAGGACACCAGCCCCAGTTTAGCCCATTTACCAAAAAAGGTAAACAAAGCCCCCCCCCCCGCACTACTCCCCCAGTATACCGATTGACCGTCAGTATGAATGGTTTGAGAGGAGAGAAAACTGTAGCAAGACAGACCTTCTCATAGCAGAGTGACAAAACGAAACAATAGCCCCCTACACAGGGCCGCCCCAGGAGGTGGGGGGCCTCGCGTCTAAAAACGCACAGGACCTCACATTTCTCCCAGGCGGCCCTGCCCTTATACTACTGCAGCCTAACGCCAGGCAATGTGGGACCCAAGACAACAATTGCCTGTGCACAGACACGCAACATGTTTACCATGTCGGCTGGACCCATAGCCCCACTACCCGACGCCAACCCAGATGGGAACACCGTTCAACAAACCCCGCCGGAACACAAGGTAAAATACCTGGCTAGGAACCTAGCCACGACCTACCCCGTTGTCAACCCATTTACCCGAAAAAGGTAAATAGAACTCAAAAAACCCCACAACAGCTACCGACTGACCTTCATTGATGAACCGGGCAAGAGGAGGGAGAGTGACAACATCTCACGGCGGAGACATTAAAACAGCATAACAATTAGCAGTAGTAATAGCATGCGGCAGTAGCGATAGCATGTAGCATAGCTTTAGATGTTTTAGCAGCACGCCCAAGACAGCTTGGAAACCGTTCCCTGCAGAGAACGTTCACCAAACCATCCTGCCCCCGGCGCCAACACACAACATGGTTGTGTTAACAAAACAAACCAGCATTACTAACACTAATACCCATGCCTGAAGACACAGAGCCTACCTGAGTACAAGCTGGCCCGACAGCCAGCCTTGTACAGCTGAACCTCGATGTGCTGTCATCAAACGAGGAACATCAACACAGGCCCGTCGTGTCGCCGAAAACATGCGTCGAAGATGCCAGGGGCCAGCAACCTCCGGTAAGTTTCCAACATTATGAATCTAATCTTTTCATCCTACTAGTTTATCGTACGGTGCACGCATCCGAGTACGCTGGGACGAAAATAGAGGAAGGGTGTGTGGTGACTATCGTCACTGCTATATGGGCGGTGCCACCATGGGGGCGGAGCCCCATACAGGTGGGGTGCATGTAATTTTTGTTCGTAAGGGGATACAATAGGTATCATAGAATATAGAATATCTCATACGGCTCAGAGCGGAACGCGATAGCAAATACGGCATATAACTGTAATATTGTAAGATCCATCAATAATCATCTAGGCATGGTCTATTAGAATGAAATCGGCAGGTTTCAACAAGTTAAACTGAAGACTTTTTAATACAACTTAGAGCGAAATGTAATACCAATTTCACGGCCATGCTAGCAAAAAAACAACAACAACGCATAGCAACACTGAACTAGCGGCTGCACTTTGCACGGCAAATTTAAATGATTGCGCGTTCCTCACAAGCTCTCGCCAGACGCACCAACACCCCAGTAGCTCCGCAGAAAACTACTTGAATACAAAAACATTTCATATATTTAATATAATTTCATCTCCTGACAGCCGGGATTTTTTAATTGTAGCATGTGTAGGGACGGAACGCCAATGCATTTAGTATAATACACGTTGCGGGCTATTACCAGCCTCCCAGGAATTACCCTAGACCGCTCTAAAACCATACTTATATTCACCACGGTATAAAACGGGAATGTAATGATAAAAAAATTATTTCTTTTTCACATATTGAACGATAGATACTCGATGTCAAATGGGCCATAGTATTGTATCCATAGCTATAATATAGAATATAGTTATAGCCCTGCAAACACCGCCACGTATTCCTATACTTTAGAACGCTGGCCTTTTAACCACACATCACGCATATCGCTCCGGTGCTGATTGAGTTAAGGGGTCATGAGTCAAATCTGAAACTATTTGTAAAAATATATGATGGTCATAAATGTTCACAGAAGTAATTTATGGAAGTCTGGACATAACTTTCAGTTTGGCCTGAAGATGGCGCTAGAGGAAAGGTCACAGGGTCACCAAAATCAGTAGGTTTATTCCTTTAGGAGTCATGAATGTTCCCATAAAAAATGTGTGACTGTAACAACTCAAATGTCAGGAGATATGTTCATTTTCCATTTTGAACCCGAAGGTGTCACTAGAGGAAAGGTCATGGGGTCACCAAAGGTCATGGGGTCACCAAAATAATAAAAAAGCATGCGAGTCAGACTACAGTGGAGGTAATTAGTAGAGTCAAGTGTTCCTTTATTAACCCCCTTGGGGAAATTCAGGATTTTTCAAATTATGCATTTATTTTGCTATCATTATATATATATATATATATATATATATATATATATATATATATATATATATATCGTAATTCCTCTAATAGTGACCCGGGCTTGTATTTGCTTAAACTGTAGCGGGTACCAGGCTTTTATTAGGAGGAGGCATGTATAAGAGAGAGGCCTATATTTCTAATTTTCAAACAGATCATAATGAATAAATCAACATTTTGTGTCAGTTTGAACCCAGTCAAATGTACTGGGTTCATTTATTGAAACCAAGTACTGTATGAAATAGTAAACAGTGCAATTACAGGTGGTCACTGGTCATTTCAACGTTTTCAAAGTGAAATCAAGTAACTTTACCTTAGCAGCTCAGTATGCAGCTCAGTATATTAGTAACCCGGCTTGTATTAGGAGGTCGGCTTATAATTGCTTAGCTCAAGAGCGCACCCGGCCATTAATAGAGACCCGGCTTGTAATTGAATACCGGTCACTATTAGAGGAATTACGGTATATATATATATATATATTGGCCATTAATATCGTCAAACAGATATATCCGTCTTGTTTGTGTAGGCTAAACTTCTAAATGGGTGTAAATGAATGCAAGACATACCTGTTTAGAGACATGCTGCTTTGTCTGCCAGTGTTTTAGACAGTTTATTTTGGTTAATCTTCCTCAGAATCCTACAGGTGACAGACACACCATCTCCTCCATGAGTCTGCCATATCTTATCCACAACATCACAAACTGGGGCTTCAAGAGGTAGATCAGCCGGACGTATCACTGAGAGGCCGTCCGCCTCAGCCAGAGTGAGGAGCCATATAAACTCCTTTAGTGACGTAGCTTTCAGCTGCTTCAGAATGTCGAACAACAGTGTTGGCAAACCCCTGTTCATATCTGCAAATAGAAAAACAAAATTATAAAATGTAAAATTAATTATTTTAATATACTATATACTATGACTACTATATATAGTATATATAATTATAATAAGTTGTAGTAGCAGTAATTGTAATCATGCAGTTGTTGTAGTAGCAGCATACTAGACCTACTATATATAGCAAATGAAAAACCTATTTCAAAAGCAATTTGAATAAAATCTTCGATGATCGTGTGTAGCGCACTATTGGAGATTATTATGAAGAGGAAAAAAAGGTGATGATCCATCCATAAGGTGCGTTTTCAGCAGACTCAGCATTTCTGGTAAATCATAAAAATACTAAAGTCAAACCGGCCGAGGATGCCAAGTCGAGAAGCAGGTAAGAATACCCATCGTGGTTTTCTGAATAGAACAATCTATGTATCAACATGAGGCGTTGGTCCTTTGACCTGGAAATGTATTCGTGTCGAGCAACAAGCACGAACTGCGCATGCTGCGTGTAGGAAAGCCGTGCTAATAATAATAATAATAATAACTTTATTTGTATAGCACTTTTCATACAGAGGTTGCAGTTCAAAGTGCTTCACAACAGTACAAAATACAGGCATAAGCGAGCATAAAAAGATAGACGGGTAGAATCACAGTGTTTCACATTAGGATCTAGCATCCCAATAGGCTCTCCGCTTACAGTTTTCAGTAACACAAATAGTAAAAATAGTTTAAAATGATTCAGTTTAAAAATAGTCAAAAAATTATAAAATAGAACGGACATAAAAAATACAGGCATGAGCGAGCATAGCAAGATATGGCAAATCACAGTGTTTCACATTAGGATCTAGCATCTTAATAGGCTCTCTATTCAGTAATACTCCTGTAGTTCATGAACAAATAATCACAGTGTTTCACATTTGGATCTAGCAAATAATAAGAATAAAATGATTCAGTTTAAAAATAGTCATAAATAATCCTGTATGCATCGTTGTTTAGTGTGTATGTGTGTTTATTGTGTTGTGTGTGTGTGTGTGTGGTTGTACTTCAGCTACTACTACTCTACAACTACCACTCCAGGACACAGTTAACCTAGATCTACTCTACTCTACAACTACCACTCCAGGACACAGTTAACCTAGATCTACTACTACTACTACAGCTACTACTACTCTACAACTACCAGGACACAGTTAACCTAGATCTACAACTACAACGCTACAACTACTACTACTCTACTACTACTCTACCCCAGGACACAGTTAACCTAGATCTACCAGGACACAGTTAACCTAGATCTACTACTACTCTACAACTACCAGGACACAGTTAACCTAGATCTACAACTACAACGCTACAACTACTACTACTCTACTCCAGGACACAGTTAACCTAGATGTACTCTACAACTACCACTCCAGGACACAGTTAACCTAGATCTACTACTACTCTACCAGGACACAGTTAACCTAGATCTACAACTACAACGCTACTACAACTCGGTGTGTGTGTGTCTGTGTGTGACTGTGTGTGTGTGTGTGTGTGTGTGTGTATGTCGGTGTGTGTGTCTGTGTGTGTGTGTGTATGTGTGTATGTCGGTGTGTGTGTGTGTTTGTGTGTGATTGTGTGTGTGTGTGTGTGACTGTGTGTGTGTGACTGTGTGTGTGTGCGTCACAACCCGCAGTGTTTCACATTTGGATCTAGCAATAAATAAGAATAGTTTAAAATGATTCAGTTTAAAAATAGTCATCAGTAAGAAGTAAAAAGTGCAATAACCGACACATGAGTTTGATAGGCAGTGTAAAAGAGTAGGCAGGGTAAGAATAAATACAAGTTGTGTCAGGATATCCCTGATGTTTCCTCTTGCCACTAGGTGGTAGCAGATAACTATCAGTGAAATGCCTGAGCAAAGAGATAGGTTTTAAGCTGTCTTTTAAAGATGTCTAGCGAGTTGGCTTCCCTGATGTTTTGGGGTAGTTTGTTCCATAGTTTTGGGGCATAGTTGATAAAGGCTGCATTACCGATCCTCTTTTGACTGCTTCTGGGAGCCTCTAGTAGTCCAGCAGCTGATGATCGCAGTGTTCTTGCTGGTGTGTAATTTATTAGAGTGTTGGCGATGTAGCTAGGTCCCTGTCCATTTAGAGCTTTGTATGTAAGGAGAAGGACCTTAAAGTCAATTCTAAATGTTACGGGAAGCCAGTGTAAAGCGGCTAGGACTGGACTAATGTGCTCTCTCCTTTTGGTTCTAGTTAGCAGTCGGGCTGCAGAGTTTTGGATTAGCTGAAGCCTCTCTGTGGTTTTCTTAGGGAGACCTGTGAAAAGTGCATTACAGTAGTCTAACCGGCTAGATATGAATGCATGAATTAGCTTCTCAGCATCGTTCTGATTAATAAATGGTCGTACTTTTGCTATATTTCTGAGATGGAAGAACGATGTTTGTCACTTTGCTAATATGAGAATTGAAGTTCAGTTCTGAATCTATGATAACCCCAAGACTAGTGACCTCAGATTTGATCCAAGGGGTTAGTCCCCCCAGGTTCTTTATTAATGTTTCTTTTTTAGTTTTGGAGCCGATAATTAGAATTTCAGTTTTGTTCTCGTTTAGTTTCAGGAAGTTCTTACTCATCCATTTATTTATTGACAGTAAGCAGTCTGTAATGGAGCTAATCGCTGTATCATTTGGTTCAGCAGATATGTACAGTTGTGTATCATCCGCATAGCTATGGAAATCTACATTATGTTCTCTGATGATATCACCCAGCGGTAACATGTAAAGGGAGAAGAGTAAAGGACCTAAGCAACTCCCTTGTGCAACTCCATAGTTGTTGTCGTATATATCAGACATGTGATCTCCTAGTTTAACATAGAATTTCCTCCCTCTGATGTATGTTTTAAACCAGCCCAGCACATGGTCTGAGAAACCGACATGGTTTTCAAGACGATCGATTAGAATATCATGATCGATTGTATCAAATGCTGCACTGAGATCCAACAGGATAAGGATGGAGATCTTATTCTCGTCAGAGTTTAGTCTGAGGTCACTGATTATTTTGGTGAGGGCAGTTTCAGTGCTATGATATTTTCTGAATCCTGACTGAAATTCTTCTAAGATGTTGTTTTCTTCAAGAAAGGAATTTATTTGAACTGAAACTATCTTTTCAAGTACTTTACTAATGAATGGTAGGTTGGATATTGGACGATAATTTGCCATTTCATTACTATCCAAGTTAGGTTTTTTTAGTAATGGCTTTACAACTGCTGTTTTAAAGGCATCCGGGAAAATACCAGTCCTAAGGGAAGTGTTTATGATATCTAGCACAGGGCTTGAAACACTATTAAATACCCGTTTGAAGAAAGCTGTAGGTATAGGGTCAATGTCTGAGGTGGAGGAGTTACATTCTGAGACAGTTTTGCAGAGTACATCTAATGTGATGCATGTGAAACTTCTCATGGTTACATTGCACGGTTTGCCGCAATCAACTTTATTTCCATCATGAGTCATGCTGGCCCTGATCAAGGTTATTTTGTTGTTAAAGAATAGTGCAAGTTCTTCACACTTAACCGTTGATGACTGAGGAGGTGTAGGGGCAGTGTTGAGTAGTACATTAATAGTGGAAAAGAGGATTCTGGAGTTTCCAGCATTTTCTGTAATGATTTTAGAGAAGTAATCTTTCCTTAATCTTAATCTTTTCCTAATAAGACTACTTTGTTCTGTAATAGCTCTTTAATATGTTGTTGTTGACAGGAAAGGGTATTTGATTTATGCCAGTGTAATCATTCAGCGTGATGTGCCCAGCTAGTGTTGCACTTTAGTTTTCTGATAACGTTACTGGCCCTTTAAGAGTTTCTCCTTTCTACCGTGAGCAAGCTGGTCTCCGTGTTGCTGTCTGACGACGTGCAGCAGTAGTAAGATCTGTCCCTTTGAGGAACGTGTGCGTAAATGACACGTGAGTACGGTACCTATGTTTAGTCCTGCCTAATTAATTCCTTCAGCTTACTCTACCCTTACAGTATGTTCACATTGATCTATTCCTGTCGACGCTGTTTCTCTCTGTTCTTGAGAGGCTACGCCGTTAGCTTAGCCGCATGTTAGCCAGCCTAAGCTGCCTCTGCTAGTGAGATGCTGCGTGGTTAGCTTAGCCGCACGTGAGCTAGCCTAGGCTATATAACTCACTCACTACCTCTAGTGAATAGAATGTATCTTTACACCCGGTTTACAGTCCGCCTACCTATATATTGTTTACATGCACTGCATGAGTAATCCCCCTGCATAGGCTATGTAGGTTATATATAATAACTTCGGTTAAGTGAATGTCTTGGTTACTAGTTGCACTGTATTGCTAATGAATATTATTGCAGCTATAGACCACATGTTTATGACATTATGTTTATGTGCGCCACTACTGTGTTTACTAATGTATACTGTATTGTATTCCTTTGTGTTTACTAATGTATACTGTATTGTATTCCCTTGTAGACAACCACACACACCTTTTGTTCCCAAATACAACCAGTAACTGCAGCACGCCTCTGTGTGATTCTTTAATCAGAGTTACAACGCCATAGTGTCCGCCAGCTCTATCAAACGCATCCCGTGGAGGCCCTAGCCCTCCGTTTCATGGTCCTTCGAGCCGGATAGAGCTCCTCCAAGACGCTATGGCAGACCAGGACACCACAGAGACCACCGCTCACCCGCAGAGAGAGCGCCACCTACCAAGCCACCTACGTGACCTCGAAGTGGGATATGAACCTGAATTCAGTACTCACATCAGTCAGTACTCGGATCAGTCAGTACTCGGATCAGTCAGTACTCGGACCAGTCAGTACTCGGATCAGTCAGTACTCGGATCAGTCAGTACTCGGACCAGTCAGTACTCGGATCAGTCAGTACTCGGATCTGTCACTTCCTAGACCCACCATAAGGTCAGGTGTTGGCTCCCATCGTTCATCTGGGAGTGTACACTGACCACATGCTCTCTCACCTGTCCAGGAAGCTGTCCTTCAGGAGCACATCCACTCCCTGGAGCTTGAGGAGCTACAGCGCCAGGTACAAGAAGACGGCAACGCCGACCTGGAGCGCCAACGCTTACAACACCTACAGCAGGAAGCACAATGTGCACGGGAAGCTATAGCTACACGCCTCGACAGGCAGAGGCGGCTTAAGAAGAAGGAGAAGGAACTTCAAGTAGCCAAACTGGTCACCTCACTTCTTCAAGAGTCAGAGATGAGGGCTCTTGTGCATGCAGCAGCATCTGAGCCGACCTATCCACCACCCGGACAACAGCACCACGTAGTGGCACCTGTGCCTCTAGCCCTTCCTACCGTACCACAGAACGTGCATCCCCCGCCGGCTAATCCAGCCGCCATCACTCCAGTGATACACCATCCAGCACAGGCGACGCCTCGCTCTGCTGCTCCCCCTGTGTCATGGTACCCAGCTCCCAACATGCCTGGTTCAATTGAGCAACCTACAATCTCACACAGGGCCCACTGTAGCTACACACAGTACCCAGAGTCCTACCTATGGTGCGACCATCCCTAGTACTCAACCCAGTACTCAACTCAGTACCCAACCTAGTACTCAACCCAGTACTCAACTCAGTACTCAACCCAGTACTCAACTCAGTACCCAACCTAGTACTCAACCCAGTACTCAACTCAGTACTCAACCCAGTACTCAACCCAGTACTCAACCCAGTACTCAACCCAGTACTCAACTCAGTACCCAACCTAGTACTCAACTCAGTACCCAACCTAGTACTCAACCCAGTACTCAACTCAGTACTCAACCCAGTACTCAACCCAGTACTCAACCCAGTACTCAACTCAGTACCCAACCTAGTACTCAACTCAGTACCCAACCTAGTACTCAACCCAGTACCCAACCTAGTACTCAACTCAGTACTCAACCCAGTACTCAACTCAGTACCCAACCTAGTACTCAACTCAGTACCCAACCTAGTACTCAACTCAGTACCCAACATAGTACTCAACTCAGTACCCAACCTAGTACTCAACCCAGTACCCAACCTAGTACTCAACTCAGTACCCAACCTAGTACTCAACTCAGTACCCAACCCAGTACTCAACTCAGTACCCAACCTAGTACTCAACTCAGTACCCAACCTAGTACTCAACTCAGTACCCAACCTAGTACTCAACTCAGTACCCAACCTAGTACTCAACTCAGTACTCAACTCAGTACCCAACCTAGTACTCAACTCAGTACCCAACCTAGTACCCAACCTAGTACTCAACCTAGTACTCAACCTAGTACTCAGCCTAGTACTCAACCTAGTACCCAACCTAGTACTCAACTCAGTACCCAACCTAGTACCCAACCTAGTACTCAGCCTAGTACTCAGCCTAGTACTCAGCCTAGTACTCAGCCTAGTACTCAGCCTAGTACTCAACCTAGCACCCAACCTAGTACTCAACCTAGTACTCAACCTAGTACTCAACCTAGTACTCAGCCTAGTACTAACTCAACCTAGTACTCAGCCTAGTACTCAACCTAGTACTCAACCTAGTACTCAACCCAGCACTCAGCCTAGTACTCAGCCTAGTACTCAACCTAGTACTCAACCTAGTACCCAACCTAGTACTCAACCTAGTACTCAGCCTAGTACTCAACCTAGTACTCAACCTAGTACTCAACCTAGTACTCAACCTAGTACTCAACCTAGTACTCAACCTAGTACTCAACCTAGTACTAACTCAACCTAGTACTCAGCCTAGTACTCAACCTAGTACTCAACCTAGTACTCAACCCAGCACTCAGCCTAGTACTCAGCCTAGTACTCAGCCTAGTACTCAACCTAGTACTCAACTCAGTACCCAACCTAGTACCCAACCTAGTACTCAACCTAGTACTCAACCTAGTACTCAACCTAGTACTCAACCTAGTACTCAACCTAGTACTCAACCTAGTACTCAACCTAGTACTCAACCTAGTACTCAGCCTAGTACTCAGCCTAGTACTCAACCTAGTACTCAGCCTAGTACTCAGCCTAGTACTCAGCCTAGTACTCAGCCTAGTACTCAGCCTAGTACTCAGCCTAGTACTCAACCTAGTACTCAACCTAGTACTCAGCCTAGTACTCAGCCTAGTACTCAGCCTAGTACTCAACCTAGTACTCAACATATTACTCAACCTAGTACTCAACCTAGTATTCAACCTAGCACCCAGCCTAGTACTCAACCCAGTACTCAACCCAGTACTCAACCCAGTACTCAACCCAGTACTCAGCCTAGTACTCAACCTAGCACCCAGCCTAGTACTCAACCTAGTACTCAACCTAGTACTCAACCTAGTACTCAGCCTAGTACTCGACCTAGTACTCAACCTAGTACTCAACCTAGTACTCAACCTAGTACTCAGCCTAGTACTCAGCCTAGTACTCAGCCTAGTACTCAGCCTAGTACTCAACCTAGTACTCAACCTAGTACTCAACCTAGTACTCAACCTAGTACTCAACCTAGTACTCAACCTAGTACTCAACCTAGTTCTCAACCCAGTACTCAACCCAGTACTCGACTAACTCAACCTAGTACTCAACCTAGTACTCAGCCCAGTACTCAACCCAGTACTCGACTAACTCAACCTAGGACCTCTCCCAGTCCTCCGCTCCCTGCCGTTGAAGACCTCTCTTCACGGAAAGATCTCGTCCAAGCAACAGTCAGGTCTCTTCACGGTGCGGCTGATGCCCAGACCACTGATCAGCCTTATGAAGCAGCCGACTTCCTCAACGCTGAGAAGGTCCTCCTTAAACGAGCCCAACTGGACTCACTCCCAGAGGAGATCAAGGCCCTCAAGTCTGACCGACCTCTTCCCCCAGACAGTCGTTTGGGCTCTCTATCTCCAGAGTACGACAAGGCTACATGTCTCCTCAGAGTAGGCGGTAGGCTGCACAGGGCCGAGAACTTGGAGATGGATGACATTCACCCAATCGTCCAAGATTATGATCAAACTCTTCTCCACCCCGGGCCTGAGAGGGTATTCGCTGATCTTCGATCCCGATTCTGGGTCCTACGTGGAAGAGGAGCAATCCGCAAGCATCAGCACACCTGCCGAGAACGTCATCTGCGGCGAGCAAAGCCTGACATGCCTAAAATGGCCGCCCTTCCGCCCTGTCGCCTACGTCTCTACAAGCCCCCATTCTATTCCACCAGAGTAGACTGTTTTTGGGCCATTTCACACCAAGATAGGGCGCCGGAGAGGCAGAAGTGGAGGAGGGACAGCAAGAAACTGTCACTCGGCCAGGTGGCCCTCATCGTTGACCCACAGCTTCCTCGGGCACTCTGGCCTGTTGGGAAGGTCACTCAGACGTACCCTGGAACTGATGGGCGCATCCGCACCGCAGCTGTCCAGGTGAAGGACAGAACATACCTGCGCCCTGTGTCCCGGCCGGTGCAGCTCCCGAGTCTCCCGGATACAGAGGACCACTGAGACTTTCCTGTTTAGTTCAAAAGGTCTAAGTAGACTTTTGGGTGCGGCTGTGTAGGAAAGCCGTGCTAATAAGACTACTTTGTTCTGTAATAGCTCTTTAATATGTTGTTGTTGACAGGAAAGGGTAATTGATTTATGCCAGTGTAATCATTCAGCGTGATGTGCCCAGCTAGTGTTGCACTTTAGTTTTCTGATAACGTTACTGGCCCTTTAAGAGTTTCTCCTTTCTACCGTGAGCAAGCTGGTCTCCGTGTTGCTGTCTGACGACGTGCAGCAGTAGTAAGATCTGTCCCTTTGAGGAACGTGTGCGTAAATGACACGCGAGTACGGTACCTATGTTTAGTCCTGCCTAATTCATTCCTTCAGCTTACTCTACCCTTACAGTATGTTCACATTGATCTATTCCTGTCGACGCTGTTTCTCTCTGTTCTTGAGAGGCTGCGCCGTTAGCTTAGCCGCATGTTAGCCAGCCTAAGCTGCCTCTGCTAGTGAGATGCTGCGTGGTTAGCTTAGCCGCACGTGAGCTAGCCTAGGCTATATAACTCACTCACTACCTCTAGTGAATAGAATGTATCTTTACACCCGGTTTACAGTCCGCCTACCTATATATTGTTTACATGCACTGCATGAGTAATCCCCCTGCATAGGCTATGTAGGTTATATGCAGTGTTGGGACTAACGCGTTACAAAGTAACGCGTTACAGTAACGAAGTTACTTTTGGCGAGTTCTAGTACTCTAACGCATTACTTTTGAAATTCAGTAACGCTACTTACGTTACTGAATGGTTCGTCACTGCGTTATTTGCGTTATATACGGCGTAGATTGATAGCGAGCGGTAGTGATTATTATTATTATTATTATTATTATTATTATTATTATTATTATTATCCTCATATCCTCTCTGGCTGCGGGGAAATGCTGTGCTGGGGGCGTGTTTTGTTTACTATTCCTGACTGATAATGGCAGCGCCCAGCGCCCTCGCGTATTTCTCTTTTGTCGAGCGAAAAGAAAATAACGTTTTAGTTATGTCATTTGTGTTTTGGCTCAAAGATACTGGAGTCTAAGTTAACGTTAACTACCAGGACTCATCCAAATCCACTCGCCACCCGCGTAGAATGATACGAGGCGACACACAGCAAATGGGACGGAAAACTATTTCCAACTACTTGGAGAGAGAATACAGTACAACATGGAAATGAGATAAAGAAAATGTTGCTGCTGGAATAACGTTACATCTCGACAGACACTGGTGAGGTGAGTGCAGTGATGTGAATGTAAATGAATGGAAACTCAAGTTGATCAACGAATCTCATCAATACTAATCAAACAATATAAATATAGTCCTTTCATGCACAATTGATATCCTAACTATTCTAACGTTGCAATGCACGATTGATATCTTAAACAACGTTGCAAGACGGTTTATTATAATGAAACGCTCCGGCGACAGATATCAAGGCTGTTCAAGCACTTATTTTCAACCTAGAACCTAAACGTGCATGCGCTCAACCTACAACGTGCCTGCGCTCAACCTCCCCGAGCAATTAGGCACGGTGCATTTCTTATTACGTCGGGACATTTGTGTTTGTGTCAGATTTGTGTTTGTATCTCTAGACCACATTGCTTAGCAGAGTTCAGTGATGTGAATGGAAACTGTCAAGTTGATCAACCGATTTTGAGCATTGCATGGGAGCAATTTTTTTATTCTTCAAGTAACTAAATAGTTACTTTTCACAGTAACGCATTACTTTTGGGTGTAAGTAACTAGTAACGTAACAGAGTTACTTTTGAAATGAGTAACTAGTAAAGTAACTGAGTTACTATTTTTCAGTAACTAGCACAACACTGGTTATATATAATAACTCCGGTTAAGTGAATGTCTTGGTTACTAGTTGCACTGTATTGCTAATGAATATTATTGCAGCTATAGACCACATGTTTATGACATTATGTTTATGTGCGCCACTACCGTGTTTACTAATGTATACTGTATTGTATTCCCTTGTAAACAACCACAGACACCTTTTGTTCCCAAATACAACCAGTAACTGCAGCACGCCTCTGTGTGATTCTTTAATCGGAGTTACAACGCCATAGTGTCCGCCAGCTCTATCAAACGCAACCCGTGGAGGCCCTAGCCCTCCGTTTCACTGCGCACAAAAGACACAATATCTCTCTTCCTAGTAAATGAGCATGGTAAATGGTAAATGGCTGCATTTATATAACAGCTTTTATACAAAGCGCTTTACAATTTGTTCCTCACATTTTACCCGTTCACTCACACATTCACACACCGACGGTGGAGGTGACCATGCAAGGTGCCAACCTGCTCATCAGGAGCAATTAGGGGTTAAGTGTCTTGCTCAAGGACACTTCGACACACTGCCCGGGAGGAGCGGGAATCGAACCGGGAACCTCCGGATTAGCAGACGACTGCTCTACCTCCTGAGCCACTGTCGCATGAATTATTTTTGCACAGGAACGGATGTTTGTAGAAACAAACGGTTTGTTCCCTGTTGGAGTATAAATATAAGCATTTAAAATGAGCCATAGTATGTCTCCATAGCTATAATATAGAATGTACGATGGGTCTACAAACATCGTTAAAACGGTCTGAAACGCTGGCGCCAGGGATTAGAGATGGGAAAACAGCGTGGCGGTCAATGAGTTAATGCTTATTACTGTATTAACCAATGTTGATTAATGTACCCTCATTGTAAAGTATTACCCATTTGACTTTTCATTTCTGCTACATTAACTACCGATGAGCTGGAGAGTAAGAAAGAGCAGTGACCTTGTTGTCCGTTTGAAGCCTGGATGTTGCTGCTATCCGTGGAGCCACAGAGAGGGAGGGGAGCGACGTCTACTCTCTTCATATCATGGCCTGTAAAGAGAAAGAGAAACCGTTATTATCTCTGTCCTGAGCTGGAGCAGTGGTTCGAAACCGTTCTGGTGTCTGACCCCTACGAACAGAGGAACGGCTTTGAACTTGGTTGAGCAGAGACAGAATGGTGACCTTTGACACCAAAGGATGATTATTAGTATTCCTTCTCAGGCTATTACTTCATTAATAATTAGAGGAGGTCTTTAGACTTCAAATAGTCCTTATTTTACAAGAAAAAAGCACCTGTACCAAAGAATATAAACATAATGGCGTATTTGTATGTGTTTTTGTGACCCCCCCAAAATAATCTTGCGACCTCCTGGGGTCAGGACGTCCCGTATATTAGGCTTCCCTGGCTGGTCCCACATGCACCCCCCTGGCTGGTCCCACATGCACACCCCTGGCTGGTCCCACATGCACCCCCCTGGCTGGTCCCACATGCACCCCCCTGGCTGGTCCCACATGCACCCCCCTGGCTGGTCCCACATGCACCCCCCTGGCTGGTCCCACATGCACCCCCCTGGCTGGTCCCACATGCACCCCCCTGGCTGGTCCCACATGCACCCCCCTGGCTGGTCCTGTATATAGATTACCGTTACCGATCAGTTTCTTCAGCTTTTTGAGACACCAGGCTGGAAAACGTCTTTCCTTCTCTGCAAATAGAAAAACAAAATAATAAAATGTAAAGAAATAAATAAACAACTATTATATATACTATAATAATAATAATAATAATAATAATAATAATAATAATAATAATAATAATAATAATAATAATAATAATAATAATAATAATAATAATAATAATGTAGCAGTAATTGTAATCATGCAGTTGTTGCATACTAGACCTACTATAGACCTACTACCGGTATATAGCAAATGAAAACCAATTTGAATTAAATCTTCAATGACGGGAAAAATATATGATTTCAACTTTACAATAAGGGTCACAAATTGCATTGAATAATGACTATTAATTAATGTAGTGTTTTTTCCCCAAATGTAGCCAAGAGTAAAAATCATAACCCTATCAAAACAGCAGTCAACGTGTATATTTTCAGCACTACGTTTGTTTACCAAGGATTTTAAGTGTTATTAGCGAAATATTAATTGATCATCTCGGCGCATCCTGGCGGAAACCGGATGAGTTAGACACAAGGAGATAACGCATCATGAAGGCGCTGTAGTCCTAAAACAGAGGACACCCAGGGCTTTCAATGGACATAGACATTTCATAAAACTACACAACCCAGCTCACACCAGCCCCTGTCAAACTGTATTTTTGTGCCACTCTACCTGTTAATGGGTGAGTCTGTGACCCCCACTCTACCTGCTAATGGGTCAGTCTGCGACCCCCACTCTACCTGTTAATGGGTCAGTCTGTGACCCCCACTCTAACTGTTAATGGGTCAGTCTGTGACCCCCACTCTAACTGCTAATGGGTCAGTCTGTGACCCCCACTCTACCTGCTAATGGGTGAGTCTGTGACCCCCACTCTACCTGTTAATGGGTGAGTCTGTGACCCCCACTCTACCTGCTAATGGGTCAGTCTGTGACCCCCACTCTACCTGCTAATGGGTGAGTCTGTGACCCCCACTCTACCTGCTAATGGGTCAGTCTGTGACCCCCACTCTACCTGTTAATGGGTCAGTCTGTGACCCCCACTCTACCTGCTAATGGGTCAGTCTGTGACCCCCACTCTACCTGTTAATGGGTGAGTCTGTGACCCCCACTCTACCTGCTAATGGGTGAGTCTGTGACCCCCACTCTACCTGCTAATGGGTCAGTCTGCGACCCCCACTCTACCTGTTAATGGGTCAGTCTGTGACCCCCACTCTACCTGTTAATGGGTCAGTCTGTGACCCCCACTCTAACTGTTAATGGGTCAGTCTGTGACCCCCACTCTAACTGCTAATGGGTCAGTCTGTGACCCCCACTCTACCTGCTAATGGGTGAGTCTGTGACCCCCACTCTACCTGTTAATGGGTGAGTCTGTGACCCCCACTCTACCTGCTAATGGGTCAGTCTGTGACCCCCACTCTACCTGCTAATGGGTGAGTCTGTGACCCCCACTCTACCTGCTAATGGGTCAGTCTGTGACCCCCACTCTACCTGTTAATGGGTCAGTCTGTGACCCCCACTCTACCTGTTAATGGGTGAGTCTGTGACCCCCACTCTAACTGTTAATGGGTCAGTCTGTGACCCCCACTCTACCTGCTAATGGGTCAGTCTGTGACCCCCACTCTACCTGCTAATGGGTGAGTCTGTGACCCCCACTCTACCTGTTAATGGGTGAGTCTGTGACCCCCACTCTACCTGCTAATGGGTGAGTCTGTGACCCCCACTCTACCTGCTAATGGGTCAGTCTGTGACCCCCACTCTACCTGCTAATGGGTCAGTCTGTGACCCCCACTCTACCTGTTAATGGGTCAGTCTGTGACCCCCACTCTACCTGTTAATGGGTGAGTCTGTGACCCCCACTCTACCTGCTAATGGGTCAGTCTGCTCCCCAAGTATCTGGATCTTTTGCCAAACGGATATTTTTAGGCTCTGTTAAAAAAATATCCTCGTCCACACGACAGTGTAAAAAGGTTATCAACTACCCCTTTGATCTCTGACTATTCCTACTTACACCACACTACACTTTTCACTCATCCACACATGGCATTAATCACTGATTCTTATACATACATATGTGTTGTTATTTAAATATTTGTTTGTTTAGATAGGTTAAATAAATTATTTTGTTAAATTGCTTTCACATGTGAATTGACCCGTTTGTGACATAAGTCATAAGTAAGTGATTCTGCTAAGGGTTACTAAGCTGACTAAGCCCATCGTTCAGTTCAGATCAAGTTAGCAAATGGTCTGAAAAGCTGTCAGTTCAACATGTTGTCGACAGTTTTACCTGCACATACATTCCATGGACTTTTCTTTTTCTGTGAAGAACCCAGACTTTAGGGTTATTTGGTGCTATTTCATGTCTGACTGGTAGGCATGCTATTAAAGTGAGAAGCTGCACTTTACAATTAACTCAATTGAGTGGTATATTATGCCATAATGTGACTGTATTATGTTTTCTTATAATTCTGTTAAATTTCACAAGTGGATAATTTTTCACAAAGTAGTTTGAGCTACTTTTATTGAATTACATTTTATTTAATGAAAAATGTGTTATGTTAAAGTGGTGTGTGGTCCAGTTCTGCTGCTCTGATTAAAGGTTATGTTAAAGTGGTATGTGGTCCAGTTCTGCTGCTCTGATTAAAGGTTATTTTAAAGTGGTATGTGGTCCAGTTATGCTGCTCTGATTAAAGGTTATGTTAAAGTGGTATGTGGTCCAGTTATGCTGCTCTGATTAAAGGTTATTTTAAAGTGGTATGTGGTCCAGTTATGCTGCTCTGATTAAAGGTTATGTTAAAGTGGTATGTGGTCCAGTTATACTGCTCTGATTAAAGGTTATGTTAAAGTGGTATGTGGTCCAGTTATACTGCTCTGATTAAAGGTTATGTTAAAGTGGTATGTGGTCCAGTTATGCTGCTCTGATTAAAGGTTATGTTAAAGTGGTATGTGGTCCAGTTATGCTGCTCTGATTAAAGGTTATGTTAAAGTGGTATGTGGTCCAGTTATACTGCTCTGATTAAAGATTATGTTAAAGTGGTATGTGGTCCAGTTATACTGCTCTGATTAAAGGTTATGTTAAAGTGTATGTGGTCCAGTTATGCTGCTCTGATTAAAGGTTATGTTAAAGTGGTATGTGGTCCAGTTATACTGCTCTGATTAAAGGTTATGTTAAAGTGGTATGTGGTCCAGTTATACTGCTCTGATTAAAGGTTATGTTAAAGTGGTATGTGGTCCAGTTATACTGCTCTGATTAAAGGTTATGTTAAAGTGGTATGTGGTCCAGTTATACTGCTCTGATTAAAGGTTATGTTAAAGTGGTATGTAGTCCAGTTATGCTGCTCTGATTAAAGGTTATGTTAAAGTGGTGTGTGGTCCAGTTCTGCTGCTCTGATTAAAGGTTATGTTAAAGTGGTGTGTGGTCCAGTTATGCTGCTCTGATTAAAGGTTATGTTAAAGTGGTATGTGGTCCAGTTATACTGCTCTGATTAAAGGTTATGTTAAAGTGGTGTGTGGTCCAGTTCTGCTGCTCTGATTAAAGGTTATGTTAAAGTGGTGTGTGGTCCAGTTATGCTGCTCTGATTAAAGGTTATGTTAAAGTGGTATGTGGTCCAGTTATACTGCTCTGATTAAAGGTTATGTTAAAGTGGTGTGTGGTCCAGTTATGCTGCTCTGATTAAAGGTTATGTTAAAGTGGTATGTGGTCCAGTTATACTGCTCTGATTAAAGGTTATGTTAAAGTGGTGTGTGGTCCAGTTATGCTGCTCTGATTAAAGGTTATGTTAACGTGGTATGTGGTCCAGTTATGCTGCTCTCATTACGTCCTCTTGAAGTGGACACGCTTCAAATGTGAAAGTATTATAATCTTCAAACATTTTGACCATGTCTTCTATGCTAAATGCTTTTCTTCAAAGTAACTACAGATAAATGTAGTGGAATAAAAGGTACAATATTCCCTTTGAAATGTAGTGGAGTAAAAGTATAAAGTTCCATAAAAAGTACAAGTAGCTCAAAATTGTACTTAAAAATACTTTCCACCACTGTGGGGTAAGCTGGAGTAATTATTTAGTTTTGCATATCATTTAGAAAATACTGTATATGTTTGGTCTAAAGGTCTACTGTATAGACCTTTCCTACTCTGCCAGCATAATTTCTGCTCTGAACTCACACCCACCACCCTACAGCTCCCCCTACTGTTCACATCACAACACAACATCACAGCATCAACTGCAACAACCCCAGCTGAGCCCCCAGAGGAGAATCAAAGCTTATAATGATTACATATTAAACACTCATTTGAGGGGCGGAGCCGGCGTCATGGACTGAAGACATGTTTCATTGAGCTCCCCAGGAATCGCTCCGTTTACATACTTTTAACCATTATTCTTTCTTTTATTTTAGTTTTTTTATACAGTATTTTGTTAAGACATGTCAAGTTTACACCTTTTTGAGCACTAAAAATGGCATCTAAACGCTCCAGTGATGGGATTAGCGAGTTCGCCATCAGCGGATTTGAGTGAGGCCAGTGTTGAGCTCATTTACGGAACTAATAGCTAGCTCTGCGTGGGGAATAACATTGACAACAGTACAATGCAACTCCGGCCACGGTTCTGTCTTTGGATGCCATGAAGGCATTCGACAGACTGGAATGGTCATATCTTTGGCCGGTAGTGGAGGCCATGGGACTTGGAAAGCAATGTATACACATGATCAAGGTTCTCTATGCGTCAGCAATGATAATGAAAGGCAAATTATGCTCCACACTCTTCCCGGTGTCTAGATCTTCCAGACAGGGTTGTCCTCTGAGCCTCGGACTATTCGCGTTTTCCCTCGAACCGTGGCCCAATTCATTAGACAATCAGAAGAAATCGCCCCTATAATGATCAATGAGACGCCACACAAAATTGCTCTGTATGCAGATGATTTATTAATTTTCATGGAAGACCCCTCCCAATCAGCCCCAAAGTTACTTAACGTAATCGATGACTTGGGAAAATTATCGGGCTTCAAGATGAATTGGCCCAAATCAGCTCGTCTACCTCTTAACTCAATGGACGCCATGCAGTTGAGCATTGTTTGTACTTACCACGCCAAGCTCTAAGAGATAGGAATAAGTGGCTGTGTTTGCAGGGCTATAACTATATTCTATATTATAGCTATGGATACAATACTATGGCCCATTTGACATCGACTATCGTTCAATATGTGTTAAAGAAATAATTTTTTCATCCATACATTCCCGTTTTATACCGTGGTGAATATGAGTATAGTTTTAGAGTAATCCTGTCTAATCCCAGAAAACGACGCTATGCAGCAATACATGCATTTCACTAAAAACGTTGCCGTTTCTCGCCTGTACACGCTACTATTTCGAAATCAAATCTATATTATCGGTATTATGTTTCATCATGAATGCATGACAGGGTGGGGGGGGGGGGGTTTGATGCTTTGATCATCACCAACGGCACACGTTGTGGAGTAACGTTAGACACATATCTTGTGATGGAAGTGAAGTCATTTTGAACCCCAGATAAGTACTCGCTATTTGCATATCAATAGCGCCGGTCGTCAGGTGTGTTAAATACGTTCTCAGATACATTCACACCTAACTTGTTGTGAATGACATGTGTTACATTCCATTCATAGAGGCAATTAGGCACTGTCTTTAGTCTGTGCTCAAGCGAGGGGACATTAAATGCGCATTCGCAGGAGCGTGCGTGCATGTGGCGCCATTAGGTGCGTGCAACCCCAGATGATTTCAATAACGCACCACTGGAGGTACCCCAAAAAGAATATTCCAATTATCTGACGATTCCAAAAAACTACGCAAGTCCCAGTATTGGTGTCGATCGTGTCGCCAACATAATCCGCCACACATCATGCATCGGGAGCATCTCACGCTTCTCAATCCAATCCGACAACCGCTCCACTTGCCCAACAAAGAAAAGTCTGACCGGAGACTTTTGATCGACGCAGAGGCCAAGATATAATGTTTCAAAGGGTGCTTGATACTGCCACCTGGGTGGATGCGGCCGGTATTGCGCTATGGCATTCTCAGGATGATTCCCCATGTTAACCCAGAGTCCGTGTGCCTGTAATGAATGGAAATATCGAATAAAAGAAATAACGATGAAAACCCGACTATACTCTGGCTTGGCACTGAACGGTTGGCGAGTTAACCCAACTTTACTCGGGCCTGGCGCTGATTGAGTTAATGAGTTGGCCAAAGCGGTGCAACTACCGGCTGACATAGTTGAACATTTTAAGTACTTAGGCATAGAGATTTTCCCAACACTGAATCAGACAACAACATTTAACTTCACAGGCACATATAATAAAATACATCAGGACCTGGATAGATGGTCCAACCTTCCTAACTCGTTGCAGGCCCATAATTAAAATTAACATACTGCCTAGGATACATTTTGGCAGCTCAATGCTTCCCCTTCCTCCTCCAATAGACCACTGGCGTAAGACTCAAACTATGATATGATTAACTTCCTCCAGTTAAATGCAAAAAAAACGGAGGTGCTGATCATAGCAGCTGAAAAGACTGCAGCTAGAGTGGCCACTCACTTGGGGTCCCTTAAAGACAACATACGTCCCCATCTGAGAAACCTGGGTGTTGTCTTCGACCAGGCCATGAACCTAGACAAACATGTCAAAACACTCACATGCACCTGCTTCTTTCACCTCAGAAACATTGCAAAACTACACACCATCATATCTCACTCTGAACTAGAACTGTCCGTGCATGCTTTTATTTCCTCTAGGCTTGACTACTGCAACTCACTTTTCACCTGTCTCACCAAATCATCCACAGACAAACTACAAATGGTCCAAAATGCTGCAGCCAGGCTACTCATAAGGTCAAAAAAATCATGTCACATCACTCCCATTCTGGTATCCCTGCACTGGCTCCCGGTACACTATAGAATTCACTTCAAAATCCTCACTTTCACTTTCAGAGCACTTCACGGTCAGGCCCCTATCTACATCACTGAACTCATCCATCCCTACACCAACACCCGCTCACTCAGATCTGCCGATCAGCACCTCCTGGTAACGACCCTCGGCTGCACCTCGGGCCTAACGACCACCCCTAGGCATGGTCTAATTGTCACAACCCACTCCTAAGCGTGATGTAATGATTAAATACATGCTGCCACTTGGAGACATCATTAGAAAACACAATGTATGTTTCCAAAGTTACGCAGATGACACACAATTGTACATCTCCGCTGAACCAAATGATCACACAGCTACTAACTCCATTGCCGCCTGTCTCTTAGCATTAAACAAATGGATGACAAACAACTTCCTAAAATTACAAAACTGAAATCCTACTAGTCGGTCATATAACAAAAAGAGAACTGTTACAGAGCAATATGGGGCAACTTACTCCTTGGATCAAACCCAAAGTTACAAGTCTTGGTGTTATAATAGACTCAGACCTAAGCTTTAAATCACACATCAACAAGGTGACAAAAACATAATTTTTCCACATTAGAAACATAGCTAAGGTATGGCCGTTTATAAATAAAAAAGACACTGAAAAACTGATCGATGCCTTTATCTCAAGCTTACTTGACTACTGTAATGCACTCCTCACCGGCCTGCCAAAAAAAAAACACAGAACGACTCCAATTCATTCAAAACTCGGCAGCTAGGCTACTAACTAGAACCAAGAGGAGAGACCACATCAGTCCTGTATTAGCTAACCTACACTGGCTTCCGGTAACATTTAGAATTGATTTCAAGGTCCTCCTCCTTATATACAAAGCACTAAATGGAACAGGACCAAGCTACATTGCAAATTCTCTAGTCAACTATGTGCCTCCTATAACATTGCGATAATCTACTACTGGTCAATTGAAGGTTCAAAGCCACAGTCTAAGGAAAATTAGGGATGCAGCCTTTGCAAACTATGCACCAAAGTTATGGAACGCACAACCTATGGACATTAGGGAAGCTAGATCTCTTAACACTTTCCGTGCCAGCCGTGCCAGTCCTATATACCCCGTTGAGTGCCAACGCTCTATTCAATGACAGAGTGCTCACATTTGTGAACGCATAAACTATATCTTAAATTATGGCGTCTAATACGACCATCGCTTATCAATGACTTGTTTGCAGTCAACATTGTCGAAACGGATTGTTTTTTTAATCAGTTCATTTCCGTTTTATACCATTTTGAAAAACGCTCGTTTTTTGAAAGTTTCAGAAAAAATTTAAGATTCCACATGAATCACCCTTTAGTGGAATACACAAAACACGTTGTCATTTTTCGGCCTATTTATGAATAGTTTTCAAATAAACGCTAGATTATCGATAGTATATGTGTACTTATGCACGCTATAGAAGCGGGCTGAAAATCGATTATCTTATTTCCTGATCGCACACACACATATGGGACACGTTGATATATAGGTGAAAACAGCTCTGATTATCCCAATACTGGTAAAATAGATTCCTTACCTCAGATCAGATGTTCTCCAAAAAGATTATTCCAATTCCTGATCGCCATTCCAAATATCGATCGTGTTTATTGATCCAACGCTGGGTGGTCGAAAGACATATTCCACGCTGTTCTGATGGTGGGCGATGACTGCAATAGGCTCAGATTACATGCCTGACAAGTAAAATGTGGAATCCGGACTCTTTTTTTCCCATGCGTTTCATTCAGTCCAATCCAATGGGGTGCAGTACCATCCGGAGAGACGATAGGGGGCGGTATTTTCCCAATTCGAGCTCAGAGAGAGTGCCAGTGGTAACGTCAGGCTAGATTGATGAAATATGAATGGAAATCACTAATAAAAAAAAATAACGATTGAAAAACGGCATATCTCGTTTCTGGCACTCAACAGTTGGCATGAAATATAAAAAATACGCTAAAAACGTACCTCTTCACCATAGCATTATGTATTTTTTATTTAGTCGTTATGCCAATTCCCTTCCTGGTCGTTGCGCGGGAGGGAGGGTGTAGAACTACCACATGCCTCCTCCAATACATGTGGAGTCAGCCAGCCGCTTCTTTTCACCTGACAGCGAGGACTCTCACTGGGGGAATGTAACACGTGCGGAGGTTCACACACCCTGCTGAACAGGCGCCCCGACCGACCAGTAGGAACCGCAGTTTACAACGACCAGGACACATACCCCGCCGGCTTCCCACCCGCGAACACTGCCAATTGTGTTAGTAGGGACGACTGGCTAAGCCGGAGGTACCGCTGACAGCTGGATTCGATCCCAGAGTCTCTGCGGTGGTAGGCGAGTGCATTCTCCACTGCGCTACCCAGCCGCCCTAGAATTAGAATTCACCATAGCATTCTAATACACTCCACTCTGTCCATTCTATTGTATTGCACTGTTGCATAATTTTACTATCTATTCTATTCTACTATTTTATTGCACTGTATTATTTTACTCTGTCTATAACTTTTTATTACAGTTTCAAAACTGTCAGGTATTAAAGTGTGTGGGTATCAAACAAGAGACTGTCAAGGCGGCTGGGTGGCGCAGCGGACATTGCGCTCGTCACCAACGCAAGAGACACCGGGTTCGAATCCGGCTGTCGGCGTTGCCTCCGGCTTGGGCCAGCCGTAATACTAACTCAATTGGCAGAGTTAGCGGGTGGGATTGGCAGACTCCTACAGGTCGGTTGGGGTGCCTGCACAGGAGAGACAGGAAAATGGCGGGGGCAGTGTGAGCCTCCTACACGTTACACCTCGCCAAATGAGAGTCCGCGCTGGCAGGTGAAAAGATGCGACTGGCTGCCTGCACATGTACCAGAGGGGACATGTTACGGGCTTCTATCCTCCCTACAACCGGCCAGTGGGGGGCACATGCAAGCAACGTTCAAGACAGGGGAGGGGAGAATTGGCACGGCTAAATTGGGATGGGAGAAAAATAGAAAAAGGAGGAAAAAAAGTGGATAAAAAAAAAAACAAGAGACTGTCGGGCTTTAAAACTGTGTAGGACCCAGGCCAAGAACTGCACCCTGAGAGAGGGAACTGCGCCCTGAGAGGGAGGTTTGCCTTGGGTGGGAGGTTCAAAGGGTCAAAGTGGGTATCAAACAGGAGGGAAGACTGTCAAGTTCTAAACTGTGGATACCAAACAGAGAAGGTAAAGACGACTTCGAACTGTTGAACAGTAATCCAGAACTATTTTATTGCACTGTAAAACAAATATTTTATTGCACTGCACTATTGCACTATTTTACTCTGTCTATTTTATCTTAATCTTTTTATTATTGTCAATAATACAATTTATAAAAATAAAAATTAATAAAATGTTAGATCCTAATGTGAAAAACTGTGATTTTATATGACGGCTCATTTTATGCCTGTCTTTTTGTTGTTGTTGTGAAGCACTTTGAGTTGCAGTTTCTGTATGAAAGGTGCTATACAAATAAAGTGTATTATTATTATTATTATTATTATTATTATTATTATTATTATTATTATTATTATTATTATTATTATTATTATCAGTGGGTATTCTGACGTCATCTGTCCACACACACTCACCTGCAGCAGTGGGTATTCTGACGTCAGCTGTCCACACAGGTTGTTCCTTTTGGTGGTTTTCCGTCGGCTTCAGCTCAATAAGGATCAACTTCACCTCCTTCACTTTATCAGTCAAGGAGACCTCAAACTTTTGAAGGAAGTTAGTGTAATCCTCATAGAATGGAGCGCCCTGCGTCAGAGTCCAAAATAAGAAGGTTACATTTTGTTTTACACTTAATATAAATGGTAAATGGTGCATTTATACAGCAGCTTTCATCCAAAGCGTCACTTTAGCATTCACCTATTCACTCACACTTTCACCTATTCACTCACACTTTCACCTATTCACTCACACTTTCACCTATTCACTCACACTTTCACCTATTCACTCACACTTTCACCTATTCACTCACACTTTCACCTATTCACTCACACATTCACCTATTCACTCACACTTTCACCTATTCACTCACACATTCACCTATTCACTCACTTTCACCTATTCACTCACACTTTCACCTATTCACTCACACATTCACCTATTCACTCACACATTCACCTATTCACTCACACATTCACCTATTCACTCACACATTCACCTATTCACTCACACATTCACCTATTCACTCACACATTCACCTATTCACTCACACATTCACACACCGACGGCGGAGGCAACCATGCAAGGTGCCGACCTGCTCATCGGGAGCAGTTAAGGGTTAAGTGTCTCGCTCAAGGACACTTCAACACGCTGCCTGGGAGGAGCAGGAATCGAACCGATCCGATTACCAGACGACTGCTTTACCTCCTGAGCCACTGTCGCGCCCTAATGTTTGGATTGGTTGCTTGGTCTTTTTTTCCCCTGCCCCTCCCCCCCCCCCCTCTTCCTTGATGGGGAAAAACTCATAAAATTGCTATTTGATAGTTTTGTAACTATTGACTTTACTTAATAGCAAATGCCTTCGCATTCCTCACAACAGCTCCTGTTAGGAGACGAGAGTCTGTGTCCTAACATTTTTGTAATCCAATCCTAACTAGCTGACCAATACCTATTTCTTTATTTGGTCTTGTGTCAGGCTTGTATTGTGTTGCTATTCTTAAGAAGCATCTTCATTGGCTTAGTGACGACATGAAGGGAGCTTGTTCTTCCTGCTCCTGGCAGAATGTAATCACGTCTCCCGTCTGTAACTTATGCTTGTTTCACTTTGGAATAAACCGTTGAAAGATGTTTCTACCTTTAATTATTAGATATTATTGATAACCGTGACAATTTGAATATAGTCAGATATACGTGTCAATTTAGTGGCGTGATTATTTGTCAATTTGTTGACAATTATTTCACAGTAAATTTTCAATCAATCAAATTTCTAAATTGATTGATTGAAAATGTTATTAACAGATTGCAGAATGGGTACAATACAGTACGGCTCAATACACACAATTGTTAAGGGGATGCAGACCAGAGAAAGACTTTCGTTTTGTTTACATCAGGGTCCCCCATTTTTTATTCATAATGAATTGTAAGCAGGATGCACCTAGCACCGTGCAATCCATTATTTGTGGATCTCGCCCTTGGTTAATTTTTTTAATTGGAACCTAACTTCAACTCGTCTGTCCAACAAATGGATACTAATCAATGACAATGTATTAGAAACAGATGTAGACAGAGACAGGATCAATGTAGCCACATAACGTTAAAAGATCAAAGTAGGGGGGGGTAGAGGTCATCCGGAGGTTCCCAGTTTGATTCCCACTCCTCCCGGTCAGCGTGTCGAAGTGTCCTTGAGCAAGACACTTAACCCCTAATTGCTCCCGATGAGCAGGTTGGCACCTTTCACGGTCGCCTCTGCTGTCGGTGTGTGAATGTGTGAGTGAATGGGTAAGATGTGAGGAACAAATTTCAAAGCACTTTGCCATTTAAGCGCTCTACAGATATTGAGCGTAATTTTGTCAAATGTCCGGTGTCATCGCCAATACCGGTGTTGTCATGAGTTTTTATTAGTCACAGGAAATTCCACATCACCGTAGCAACGCTATTTGTAAGTATAATGAATTGAATCAACCAGCTACCAGGGTAAACCCTGCGACTGTACCTCGGGTCGGACTTCATATTTGGGATCAGTGGAGAGCTGGTAGTCCCTGTCAGGAACCAGAATACAGTCGTGGTTCACATCTATGAAGACCTCTCGGACCCCGCTCCTCTTCTCCCTCTTCACTTGGACCTACAATGAGGAACATTGTCAAGGGGAAAGTAAATCCCATAAATACAGAACGCAGCAGCCCGTCTGATCTCCAACCTACCGACGTCAGCCCACGTTACCCTACTTCTCAGAGAGCTACACTGCTTCAAGGTCCTTAACCTGGCATACCATCAAGCCCCTAGTGACGAGGGGGCCTCCACTACACTAGTAAAAAAAATAAAAGAAATACGGAAAAAAATATATATAATCAGATCCAGCGTTTACTTTCACAGCGTCTATTAGTGACTTACTAGTATCATCTTATCTCTATCTATTTTTATTTCATTTTTTGTATTGCAAATAAAAATATGATTGTTTGTGTTTGATAATGAGGGGGTGAGTCCTGTGTCACCTGCCGAGATACGCTGTGGGCGTGTTTTGTTTACCTGCAGTCTAAACTGTCATGGCGGCGCCCACTAGTCAAGTTTTTACACATGGATATTTGATATTCTCACTATTTGTCTTTTGTTGAGCACAAAGAAAATAACGTTTTAGTTAAATGTAAATTGTGTCTTGGCTCAAAGATTCTATCACTTTGTTTGAAACAATCTGACAGCATCCAATCAATTTCCGTGAGAGAAGAAGTAACGTTACAATTCAGAACGACGGATCCAGTCAAAAATGATACCAAAGATTGCTTCGTTTGCTTATAAAAACTACGTGGTGGTCAACAAAAAACGAATTGCAGTACGCAAAACGTGCAGGTCGAAATAACAGATGGAGATGCAACAACTTCCAACTTCGTTCAACATTTTGCTGCACAAAGAACAGTAAGTAACTTGGCGTGCTACTGTAGCTACAGTAGTTAAAGCCATCGATACAGTCAGTGTGGTGACGTTATCATTACATCCAAGATCGATACATGGCTGGCTAGGCAGCAGTTGGTAGTCATAGTCTTGTCTTATAAAATAAATAAACAATCAGCAATGTCTCGCTTGATGAATGGCCAGCAGTAGCCTAACAGTACTGCTGTTACTTAAAAATATTGATTGATTGAAAATTATATTAATAGATTGCAGAATGGGTACACTACAGTACGGCTCAATACAAACAATTGTTATGGGGATGCAGACCAGAAAAATACTTTCGTCTTGTTTACATCAGGGTCCCCCATTTTCAATTCATCATGACATTTATGACATACATGACATACAGCTATACAGTACTGTATAAGAGACATAGATTCATGAGAAACAGAAATATATACATTCGAAGGGGAAGAAACTGTACATTGGAGGGGGTTGGGTAGGGGCGGGGGTTTGGACATTTACAGGGGCCAGTTTTTAATTGCAGCCACCCGTAGGTGCTCTTTGAGAGCGGTTTTGAAGGAGGGTAGGGATTCACATTGTATAGGGCGTTCCACATTGTTGTGGCATAATTGCTAAACGTGTTTAGTCCCTTGTTTGAGCCGAATCTGGGTTGAACATGATTTGTGGAACTCCCTCTGGTGTTGTGGTCGTGGTATGGTCGTGGTATTCACTGACCTTTGGGAAGTATTTCGACATGTACATGGGTATCTTAGTGGTGTAGTGTATCTTGTAGACCAGGCCCATTGCAAGTTGCTGTACTCTGTCGTCTACTTTAAGCCATCCTAGGTTGTCAAAATGGGCAGGGGTGAGGTGGGTTTTAGGAGTAAGGTCAAGCAGTAGTCTGACCAGTTTGTTTTGTGATGTTTGTAGTCTTGTTTTTAGCTGAACAATAAAGTATAATATATTGTGTGGTACCCTGTCAATAACTTTGGCAGACAGGGAATATAATTAATTTTCAATACTTAAAAAAAGTCCTCAACTATACTTTCTCTCTCTCGATGGATAGCTGTTTGTTGACGTGTTAAAAACGCATCAGTAGCAGGATTACTGTAATTTTGATTATTGTAGTTTGCCTGGTATGTAGCATTGGTTGGTGGCTGCCCCACCAGTTTTATATATAAAAAACACCACTGTGCGTGCTGGCACATGTGTGTGGCTGTGGGGGCCTCCACAAGAGTCTGGCCCAGAGGCCTCTGAATTCTTAATCTGGGCTTGCATACCATGAAGCGGCCATGTGGGGCGGCTATGGCTCAGGGGTAGAGCGGGGCGTCCAATGATCGAAGGGTTGGTGGTTCGAATCCCGCTCAAGCCCATGTCCCATTGCCGTTGTGTCCTTGGGCAAGACACTTAACCTACTTGCCTCGTATGAATGTGTATGCATGTGAATGAATGTTGGTGGTGGTCGGAGGGGCCGTAGGCGATGATTATTCGCCACGCTTCCGTGAGTCTGCCTCAGGGCAGCTCTGGCTGCAATTGTAGCTTACCACCACCGGTATGACTGTGTATGAACGAATAATGGACTCTGTGAAGCGCTCTGAGTCAGAGAAGAGCGCTATATAAATCCAATCCATTATTATTATTATTATGAAGCGAGGGGAGTGGCTCCCTCCAGGGCAATGGTCTCCAACTACACACCATCAAGACCACTACCCCCATGACTACCTACTATGCTGATCTGTCTATTGGGTGAGTAGTTAAAGACCATTGACCGGAGGTAGTGGCTGTCTCTGAGTGGCTGTCTCGTAGTGCTGACCAAGGTGGTGGATGTCTCGGGGTCTTGGCCAAGATTGCAGTGACTGTTCTACATGCACCACCGAGGCCATGGATCAGCTTCTTACCGTCTTCTGTCCGTGGTCCGTCAACGTGGTTTAGAAGTGGAGTTCATTGCTGGGTTAAGTACTTCTATTCTATTCACATATATGATTACCACTTGTATCTATTGCTATGTCCACCCATCACAATCACGCAAACTGTCTAACGCCTGTCCCGTCTCCCTGTCTCCCTATGAGTGGCTGTCTCGGAGTGATGATCGGAGTGTTGGACGTCCGTGATGATGACCGGGAGGATGCGACCCTCTCTGCGCCGCCCCTTTGCCTCAAATAGATCCGCCATCAGCTCTATCTTTAATCTTTCAAAATGTTCAGTTGCTATCGCATGCACTTATCTGTGTTTCACCACACATATGAGTGCATGCTTACCAACTGTGCGCCTGTTTTACTGCAACACTACTATCACCCACATCTAAGAAGGGAGATCCCCCCTTGAAGGTTTCTCTCCTCCACATTGCCTGTGGTGAATTTTTTCCTATTGCTAGGTTTTAGTGAGTTTTTCCTTACCTTCGTGTGGGGTATGTCTGGGAGTGTTGCATTTATTTTGCATTTATTTAAAAAAAAATTGACTTTATGGTGTTTTTGTTTTGTTCTTGACTTATTGTGATGTTTCTTCTTGACTTGTTTAACACTTTCGCGGCCACTGGGGCCCGTCTAATATAATGGTTGAGGGCCAGCTTTTGTAAACAAACGTGTGGCTTTTTGTACAGCTAAATCTATACTTTATAGTATTGCTATCTGTCCATTCTCATTGTCAATTGAGTGCATAAACCGTCCCTTCAAAATGGCTTAACGAAAAAAAAATGCATCAATAGTGTTACGAAGGATCAGATTAAACCGAATATATATATTTATTAATTGATATATATTGCATAATATTTGTATATCGTTTGATATCCCTTGTGTATTCCTTGTACATATACACGGAATATCCCTTTACCTAGTACAGACCATAATATTTCGTTCTCTTATTGGACAGCGGTCCCTTAGGCGCCACTGCCATACCCCCAAGGTCTAGTTCAAAGTCACCGCCAAAGACATGCCTGGACATGAACGGCTCTGCGCAAGGATACGAGACAGGAATAAGGCTGGTACTAGTTTGTTCACCTAACGTATAAATACGGCGCAGGTGAATACAGAAGTATGTTACCCAATAAGTTGAAGCCTCACCCACGATACAACGTGCGGTGAAGTATGGCCTGTTTGGCCCCAAATAGAGCATTGAGACCGCGTGCGAATTAATAACTGAAGTATCAGAGTTTAACGCTGTACCGTCGAGTTCGACCTATTCTATTAATTCAGTAATAGTCTATTTATGTATAGTGTATCGTGCGGCTACCGTTCTACAGTGACCAGCATCACCAACGTTTCCTCGTACCAGCTAGTGTGCTTATCCAGGCTGGGCAGCTTACCCTGGCGCCTTCACCCGAGGAGCCCTAGACGAGGACCGTGTGGACATGTACACTGGATAACCTACCCGACGACTACATAGCCCTTTTCGGCTGGATTATATTTGCTTTGGTCCTGTAACTGATGGAGCGGAGAATAGTCTACACCCACAATTGTGTGGGATTTACCCTGTGAGGAGCAACGTCGAGCCCGCCTCTCAGAAGCCTGAGGCTGGCTAGCTTTCTTCCATGCGGAGCTGCATGCCGGAGAACAGCTGTTATTCGTCTGCGGATCAAGAGATTATTGCACCGTCTCCTGTACTTGGAGTCTCCCTATTCTTCATTGACCCAGACTCTACTACCGACAAATCCTCTCCCCTTGCTGGCCTACAACCGGAGGGACCCTACCAGTATCTCCCGCTGCCTTACTAGTGTACCATAGATATAATTCCTAAGATACAGGTGGTATTCATTATCTCCTGCGTAATATGATAATGGACTTACGTTATTGATTTACTCACGCACATTCTTTCGCCTTATAAGCGCGACCCTACGTAAAGTATTGTTATATACTATCATTGCTGCTAATAAATATTATTATAACCCAGTTTTGTGTGGAACCGTGTCATTGTGGGAAGTGTTCATCTGATATACCTGTGTACTGTATGGCCAGTAGTAATGTACATAAGACAGTAGTGGTTTAATGATACCATACTTATATAATACAGTCAGGGAATTGTACCCCTCAGTTACAAATAGGTTCTCATTTTATAGCGCCGTGAATATAAGCTTTATAGCGGATTTGGGCTAGTATATTTTCTGGAAGGCTAGTTATAGAGCTAATAGCTGCTAACGTTATATCCAATGGCATTTCCGTTTTACAGATGCTACAGAAATAACTCAAACTGTATATGATCCGGACGATCCCAAAGCATGTATGCATGAAAGGGGGGGGGGGGCGTCGTTTATTATTATTGATTAGCAATAACCGTGTTCGTCTAACTAGCCACATAGCCCGAACGCCTGGATGGCTATCGGAACGGTGTCCGATCGGGCTGTAATTTACGTGAAGGGGATCTTACCGTGGTCTGGGCTGATCCCCCAGAGCATTTTCCCCGTTATCGATCGCCATCTGGTAGATCGATATGTCCATTGGCTGATGATAAATCCCCTTATTGCATGGTGAAATCTGTGATTCGAAACGTAATCAAAGCTACAGGCTGGAGATCCAGAATCGTGCTACTCAAATCTCCGTTGAAAGAAAACAAATAGACTGATCTGTTCGCCCACAGGGCACATTGCAGTAGCGCGACAGCGCCCCTAAGAGGATCTGGCCGGTATTGCACATTGTCGAATTCATAGAGCAGGGAAGATCTGCAGTGCCGCTCTGCGACCTTGAACAGGTTATTAAAATGGAATAAAAGCAATAACAACTTCCCACGGATATCTCCGTGATTCTGTCCACAACGCATGGATTCGAAAGCCGGATATATCCGTGGTCCGTCCCCAATGTGTTAAAGAAGACGTGTCCGGCCCATGGGGACATTAACGTGTGTTGTCGGGCCTTACAAATACATTTGATTTGATTTGATTTGATTAGGTAGGAGGGAGCCGTTCCCCTCGCTGCACGATATGCCAGGCCTTATTCCAAATGTGGGCTTATTCCAAATTATTTGTTTGTGGTTGACTGTACATGGTGCTTGAGGTATAATTTAATCTGTTCATAAGGAATTATAGGTTAATACATTGATAGTATGAGATAGAATGTCAGTTAATTTCTCTTTCTCTCTCTCTGCTCCCTGCTATTTGACGCCTGGTTCCTGCCTGCTGTGAAGACCTGACATTGTGTGTGTGAGTTTTAACTTAGCCTGAAGTCAAATCGTGACTTCACTTATTGTGAACTGAACCTTATTTTTTAATAAAGCAACTTCTGATATTAACTCTTTGAGTGCCACTCACGGCTTTTCTCTGGTTTACGACCAGACCGTTGAATGCCACGCTTTTTTTTTTTGTTTTTTTTTATTAGCGATCTGAAATCATATTGCATCACGCGAGCCTACCGTTAGAGATCCAGGGACCGCCGCCGCTCAGATCTGAAAAAAGCGCCCCCCTATCGTCTCCCAGATGGTAAATCACCCTTTTGGAATGGACTCAATGAAAGTGAATGGGAGAACGGATTTCTGACTCCACATTTTACTTCTCACTGATGCAGCCGGGGTCTACCAGAGTTCATTCTGGAGCCTCTGAGCCGCGCGGATCATGTGTTCAAGTTTCAAGTTTCTTTAATAGTTGTCATACAGAAGTACAGAATACTTTTATACAAAATGCTTCTTACTGTTGCGCTCCAGAGACTGTGCAAGACAAGATAAGTATGAAATAAAATAACATAGTAAAATTAGAAGTAAAAAAATGAGGTCACAGTGTTCAGTTTAGACATATGTACAATGTTCGATGCAGAATAGACGTAGTTACCATACAATATACAATACTGTGCAGTGTACTAATATACAATACTATATAGTGCAAGGCAGAAATGGAGAAATGGGACGAGGTGCAATTTAGGTACAATTCACAGTAGGTGTACGAGTTGTAGTGCAAATCCTTTATCAATAAATATAAAGTGTAAGTGTGTTTGTGTGATCTAAAGTGTGGAGAGTGGGTGCAGTGTGTTGTTTGTTTGAGTGAGTGTGTGCGTGTGGGTGTGTGTGCTGTGTGCATTTGATGGTTGTTGCATAGTGATTATTGTTCGTTTAGCGATTGTTGTTCGTTTAGCAGCCTGATGGCCTGGGGATAGAAGCTTCTTCCGAGTCTTTCTGTGCTCGCCTTAAGACTCCGGTATCGCTTGCCTGACCGCAGCAGTTCAAAGAGGCAGTTGTTCGGGTGGCTCGAGTCCTTAATAATTCTCTTAGCCTTCCCCTTGCACCGCTTGTTGTAAATGTTCTGGAGGGTGGGAAGCCCCCCTCCAATTGTGCGTTCGGCTGAACGTGTCACTCTTTGTAGTCTGCTACGGTCTTGTGCAGTGCTATTCCCAAACCAGGAGGTGATGTTGCCGGTCAGGATGCTCTCTATTGTACATGAGTAGAAGTTCCTAAGGATCTTCTGACTGACTTGGAACTTCCTTAGGCGCCTGAGGAAGTAGAGGCGTTGTCGTGCCTTCTTCACAACACTGTCAATGTGTGTGGTCCATGTCAAGTCCTCGGATATGTGGGCTCCGAGGTACTTGAAACTGTTCACTCTCTCAACCGGTGCCCCGTCGATGCTGAGGGGGCTGTAGTCCTTGACCCCCGACCTCCTGAAGTCCACAATCATCTCTTTTGTTTTGCTGATGTTCAGGGAGAGGCAGTTCTCCTGACACCACTGTGACAGGTTCTCTACCTCTTCCAGGTAGGCCCTTTCGTCGTTGGCAGAGATCAGGCCCACCACTACTGTGTCATCAGCAAATTTGATGATGGTGTTGTTGTTCCGCTGTGCTACGCAGTCATGTGTGTACAGGGAGTAGAGGAGGGGGCTCAGAACACAGCCCTGGGGGGCCCCTATGTTGAGCGTGATGGATGAGGAGGTGCAGTTGCCGGCTCTTACCACCTGGGGTCTGCCCGTCAGGAAGTCCAAGACCCACTGGCAGAGGTCATAGTTCAAGCCCAGGTCCCTGAGCTTGGCTATGAGTTTGGAGGGGACTATGGTATTGAATGCTGAGCTGTAGTCGATGAACAGCATTCTCACATAGTTCCCCTGCCTCTTGTCCAGGTGTGATGCTGCTGTGTGCAGCACATGGGCTATGGCGTCCTCCGTGGACCTGTTGGGGCGATATGCAAATTGCAGAGGGTCCAGGTTGATGGGGAGGGAGGAACAGATGTAGCTACTGTAGGAACAGATGTGTTCTACTGTATACACGTTGGATCTTTTTTTTTTTCGAATGGTGATCAGGAATTGGAATATACCATTTGGATACCATCTGATGTCAGGTAAGGAATCTATGTTATCAGTGTTAGGATAATCAGACTCGTTTTCACGGATATATAAGCGTTTATGTGATATCGATCATCTAGCGTTTATTTGAAAACGATTCATAAATAGGCCGACAAATGACAACGTTCTGGAATATTCCAGTAAAAGGCCATTATCATAGGCATGTGTGGTTTTTTTTCGCGAAAACGGGTGATTTTCAAAATGCTATCAAACGGAAATGAAGCGATAAAAATACAATCTGCCTTGCCAATGTTGACTGGAAAATGAGTCTTTGATAAGCGACGGGCAGATTAGACACATAGCCATAATTTAAAACATAGATTAGGCGATATTAACGTTAACATTGGCCGTGGATGGTGGCACTCAACGGGGTAAATAGGAAAACACGGCCCGGCACTGAAAGTGTTAAGAAGTATCTTGAGATATTTTCCTACAACGGAATATACCACATGCTCATTCCAAATGATTCAATATTACACATTGAATCATTTTGGCACCTTTAAGTAGTCAGGTTATAGAGCATGTTATGAATCCCAGGAGCGGTTTCATTTGAGTTTTTACATAGATGTATTTTCACCATTAAATATTTTTTATTTAAATAACCTCAATACGAAGCAGATGCTAGGGGCCATATAATGTAGTGTTGACGGTTGATGGCATAAGCTTTTTTTTTTAAGGAGATAACTTGCAATACGTACCTCGTCTATTACAATATTTCTCGGTTGCATCAGCACCTTGATGAGCGGCTCTAGATGGGGTCCTCTGAAGGCCGGTAGAGCAGCAGCACGAGAGCTCTGATTGGACACACCGGAGCACCCTCCTCCTTGGTCAGCCCGTATTCACAGAACCCATAGATGTTGATTATGACATGTGTCTCTGTGATCATATTGGGACGTCTGAATCTGGTGCAGCCATTTGTGGCCAAATGAGCCACAGAAAGGAAGTCACATCCGCCCTCTGGAGAAAACAAAAAGATTAACAAAAGGTCAGATTTTTGGACGCTAAGTGGTCTGAAAATAGTAGTACGAGTTCTGGCCCGGTTCAAAGTGTACGAGAAGCTTCAGACAGGCAGCAAATGGGTTCACAAGACAATAAAGTGATAATCCACACCAAAACACACAGGCAAACATTTTAGCCATCCACAACAGAAAGCCGTGAACCTATTTCCTATGCTTTAGAGCAGGGGTGGCCAACCAGTCAGAGACTAAGAGCCACAAAAATGACTGTGGTACCACAAAGAGCCACACCATATACCAGCGTTTCTCAACCTTTTTTTTCAGTCACGGCACCCTTCATGTGTTTATAGGTCTCACCCTCTGGCCTCTGAAGTTGCTAATGTCTTTTTTATTTGGGCCTCACAGGGTTAAAAGTACCCTGTGAGACCCACGGTTGCAAAATTACCAAACACTTTTAGCCATTTAAAAAAAAAAAGTCTGTAAATGTTTATTTAAAAATTTTTAAGCACATGTATAGTCAATTGGTCCTGTTGTTCAGCCTCACAGTGCTATTGGATAGTAAATGTGTTTATATGTCCCACCCTCTGGCCTCTGAAGTCGCTAATGTCTTTTTAATTTGGGCCTCACAGGGTTAACCTCTTAAGCCCGAGATATACAGTAAAAGTGTATATTTTCAGCATTACGCTTGTTTACCAATGATTTTAACTGTTATTAGTGAAATATAAGATTATAGAAATCTCAGGGCATTGAGTCGGAAACCAGCGCATATTGACGGGAGGAAGTGGAGCAGCTGTGTTTTTCTGTGTTTTTCTCCCATCCCAATTTAGTCGTTATGCCAATTCCCCCCTCCCCTTCCTGGTCGTTGCTCGCATGTGCCCCCCACTGGTCGTTTAGGGAGCCCTGAAGTCTATCAGATGCTTCCTCCGAGACATAGGAGACAGCCAGCAGCATCTTTTCACCTGGCAGCGAGGACTCTCATTGGTGAGATGTAACACGTGGGAGGTCACACTACCCTCACCATCTCCCTCCCTTGCTGTGCAGGCGCCCTGACCGACCTGTAGGAGTCGCCGTTTACAACGACCAGAATACCACCCCACCGGCTTCCCTCCTGCTGACTGACAATTGAGCCAGTATGACGGCCGGCCAAGCCGGAGGCAACGCTGACAGCCGGATTCGATACCAGTGTCTCTTGCGTTGGTGACGAGTGCCTAGTGCGCTGCGCCACCCAGCCACGCTAAGTGAGTGTAGTCTTTTGAAGGAAGAGACTCAGGGCTTTCGAATTTCGAAAAACTACCCTACCCAGCTCACGCCAGCCCCTGTCAATCATCTGACTTCTGGATTTACTTTTTTATTTCTCTTATTTTTTGGGATTATCTCCCACAAACCTGAACGTTATTGCCATAAAACAGAACGCAGTTAGTTTCTCTACCTTTCTGTGAACGTGTTGCAATATGATGAAAAATGGTGGAGAAATTTACATTATAAAAAAGATGGCAGAATTCAGTACTGTATCTACAAAACCTTCTGTTTAATCATCTTCCCTTTATTCATTTGCTTAGATTTTTCAGGTCTGGTACATTTTAGCATGGTGTTATTCACAGTCAAAGATACAAATTTTTTTTTAAATAGAATTGATATTCTCCTTTGGTTCATTACAATTTACTCAAGCCTAGTAACAGACACACTATTTCGGACACTGGGAATACATTCCCTGAGATCCATAGATGTCCCTAGATTCAGATACCAAGAACATGCAAATGGACCATTTAAAGAAAAATCTGTAAATGTTTATTCTACGTCCTTATGGAATGAGTGACATACAAAAAATATATATATATATATATATATTGTATTTTTTTTTTTTTTGATGGAAGAGCCACACATTGAAGGGCAAAGAGCCACATGCGGCTCGCGAGCCGCGGGTTGGCCACCCCTGCACTAGAGAGTGATGTTGTAGTTACTCAGTAGAGAGTGTATGTAGTTACTCACTAGAGAGTGTATGTAGTTACTCACTAGAGAGTGTATGTAGTTACTCACTAGAGAGTGTATGTAGTTACTCACTAGAGCGTGTATGTAGTTACTCACTAGAGAGTGTATGTAGTTACTCACTAGAGAGTGTATGTAGTTACTCACTAGAGAGTGTATGTAGTTACTCACTAGAGAGTGTATGTAGTTACTCACTAGAGAGTGATGTAGTTACTCACTAGAGAGTGTATGTAGTTACTCACTAGAGTGTATGTAGTTACTCACTAGAGAGTGTATGTAGTTACTCAGTAGAGTGATGTAGTTACTCACTAGAGAGTGATGTAGTTACTCACTAGAGAGTGTATGTACAGTAGTTACTCACTAGAGAGTGTATGTAGTTACTCACTAGAGAGTTTATGTAGTTACTCAGTAGAGTGATGTAGTTACTCACTAGAGAGTGTATGTAGTTACTCACTAGAGAGTGTATGTAGGTACTCACTAGAGAGTGTATGTAGTTACTCACTAGAGAGTGATGTAGGTACTCACTAGAGAGTGTATGTAGTTACTCACTAGAGAGTGTATGTAGTTACTCAGTAGAGAGTGATGTAGTTACTCACTAGAGTGTATGTAGTTACTCACTAGAGTGTATGTAGTTACTCACTAGAGAGTGATGTAGTTACTCACTAGAGAGTGTATGTAGTTACTCACTAGAGTGTATGTAGTTACTCACTAGAGAGTGTATGTAGTTACTCACTAGAGAGTGTATGTAGGTACTCACTAGAGAGTGTATGTAGTTACTCACTAGAGAGTGTATGTAGGTACTCACTAGAGAGTGTATGTAGTTACTCACTAGAGAGTGTATGTAGGTACTCACTAGAGAGTGTATGTAGTTACTCACTAGAGTGTATGTAGGTACTCACTAGAGAGTGTATGTAGTTACTCACTAGAGAGTGTATGTAGTTACTCACTAGAGAGTGTATGTAGGTACTCACTAGAGAGTGTATGTAGGTACTCACTAGAGAGTGTATGTAGGTACTCACTAGAGAGTGTATGTAGGTACTCACTAGAGAGTGTATGTAGTTACTCACTAGAGAGTGTATGTAGTTACTCACTAGAGTGATGTAGTTACTCACTAGAGAGTGTATGTAGTTACTCACTAGAGAGTGTATGTAGTTACTCACTAGAGAGTGTATGTAGTTACTCACTAGAGAGTGTATGTAGGTACTCACTAGAGAGTGTATGTAGTTACTCACTAGAGAGTGTATGTAGGTACTCACTAGAGAGTGATGTAGTTACTCAGTAGAGTGATGTAGTTACTCACTAGAGAGTGTATGTAGTTACTCACTAGAGAGTGTATGTAGGTACTCACTAGAGAGTGTATGTAGGTACTCACTAGAGAGTGATGTAGTTACTCAGTAGAGAGTGATGTAGTTACTCACTAGAGAGTGTATGTAGTTACTCACTAGAGAGTGTATGTAGTTACTCACTAGAGAGTGTATGTAGTTACTCACTAGAGAGTGTATGTAGTTACTCACTAGAGAGTGTATGTAGGTACTCACTAGAGAGTGTATGTAGGTACTCACTAGAGAGTGTATGTAGGTACTCACTAGAGAGTGTATGTAGGTACTCACTAGAGAACAGATCTAGGATCTCACAGTGTGGGAGGTGCAGTTGGAAGGCAGAGCCTCTCAGACAGGTTAACTGGTAGAGCGGTCCAGCAGCTCTCTTGCCAGTGTGTTTTAGAAAGTTCCTGTCCCAGGGTACCGTCCTATAGACCACCTCTCCCTCCGCCTCCATCCCAAACACCAGACCGGTCACACTGCACTCGAACAGACCTGCATGGGGGCAGGAGAACCTGGGCCACAGCGTACAGGAGAAGTCAAACATGGAATTAAACAAGCAAAAGGCTCAATCATGAAGAATTAACATGTTTCAAGAAAAGGGAGGATAAATATGAAAATTTACAAAACAGTACAATACCGATATGTCCTCTTGTTATCTTGATAACTGCAAATTGGTGTAAATTCCAGAGTTGCCTAAAATATAAAACCAAAGCACTATCAAACATAGTTGCAATGAGGTGCTGGCGCTTAAATCATATAGATCATAACTTGATAAGACCACTGAAGGGCTTCTAGCTGAAGGGCTTCTAGTTGAAGGGCTTCTATCTGAAGTGCTTCTATCTAACGGGCTTCTAGTTCAAGTGCTTCTATCTGAAGGGCTTCTAGTTAAAGTGCTTCTATCTAACAGGCTTCTAGTTCAAGTGCTTCTATCTAACGGGCTTCTAGTTCAAGTGCTTCTATCTAACAGGTTTCTAGTTCAAGTGCTTCTATCTGAAGGACTTCTAGTTCAAGTGCTTCTATCTGAAGGACTTGTAACTGTAGTAACGGTACAGCTTCTAACTGAAAGGCTTCTAACTGTAGGGCTTCTAGTTTACGGGCTTCTATCTGACAGGCTTTTATCTGAAGGGCTTTTATCTGAAGGGCATTGGGTTTAAGGGCTTCTATTTGAAGGGCTTCTATCTGAAGGGCTTCTGGTTTAAGGGCTTCTATTTGAAGGGCTTCTATCTGAAGGGCTTCTGGTTTAAGGGCTTCTATTTGAAGGGCTTCTATCTGAAGGGCTTCTGGTTTAAGGGCTTCTATTTGAAGGGCTTCTATCTGAAGGGCTTCTGGTTTAAGGGCTTCTGGTTTAAGGGCTTCTATCTGAAGGGCTTCTGGTTTAAGGGCTTCTGGTTTAAGGGCTTCTATCTGTAGGGCTTCTGGTTTAAGGGCTTCTAACCAAAGGGTTTTTAACTGAGGGGCTTCTGGTTTAAGGGCTTCTAACCAAAGGGTTTTTAACTGAGGGGCTTCTATCTGAAGGGTTTCTAATTGAAGGCCTTCTAACCAAAGGGTTTTTAACTGAAATGTTTCTAGTTAAAGCTGCACAGTGCCTAGCTGAAGGGTTTCTATAGGGCCTCTAACACACTGAACTTAATAAACGTTATGATGCCAACGTGTGGGAGGATTTACATGTGCCCTGACGACGGAGTTGTACCAACACATGTTGGCATGTTGACATTTATTAAGGGGATCAAGCTGCCATCCTGAAACATTATTAAAACATCCCATGTGTGATGACAGCTGTTGTGAAAGAGTCTGCTAGTTACTCACTAGAATTTAAAGTTTAAAGGCAAATGAGTTATTCCTTCATTCATAGTACATCATACCTGTAACACCATGTCAGGTGTACTGATAGTACATCATACCTGTAACACCATCACCATGTCAGGTGTACTCAAAGAGCGGGTTAATCTTGAGGCCTTGCCTCCCTCCTCTCCGGAGCCGTAGCCAGGCCATGAACAGCTGTGAGAACGAGACACGCGTCTGGATGTTCCTCTGGGTGGCTCCTCCGTTGTTGTCGGACTGGGACTGGGAGCTGGCTGGTTAGGCTCTTCTAACATAATTACATTTCAATCAATTAAAACTGAGATAGTTAGTTATGTAAATACTACATTATGACGGCTTCAACTAAAGTGATTTGTTTAATCCTCTCTATAAGGGCCAACTTGACTTAACAAAAACAATAAAACTATAAGCCCTTGAGGAGGCTGTTACCGGCTAAAAACCTATAGTTGACGCGTCTGTGGCCGCTGTTGTATACCGTCTGGTGAAAGGAATGAATGTCCACAAGGTCCGTTCCACTAGTACCCCAAATGGGTTTATTTACCACATAATTAACGTATGCACCAATTGCATGCGATACAAAGCAAATGCCAACGATACCTTCAAAAGAACAAACAAACACTATACACTACAAACAAAACGATAACAAAACAACATGCCGTGTCGACGTGACGACTTGACGGTCAAAAACTATTTAGCCCTGCCGGTAACCAAACGCACCTGGCTGTCATCAGTCCCGTTATTCATTAAGTAGCTGAGTATGTCACCTACTGGTGAGCAACGGGTACTGATGCCACAAACTCAATTTGGCAGGCTGCAGGCACACTGTATATAGGCAGAACCCAACATAAATACATAAATCCAAACAAATGCATAAAATATAACATATGGCACTACAACCATGTAAATTGGCTCTTACACTCTCTATTCTAAAGTTCTCCATGTTCTTACCAGTGGTTATGTTCCGAGGGCCAGAGGAACCCAGATATTCTGTCAGCATGGTAGAACCCTCCGCTGTCTCCATGTCATCCTCTGAGATGTACATCTCGCTTTCTTCATTGAACAGTTGGGAATGGTAGCCAGAGGGGTAGCCAGAGCTGGCGGCAGAGCCAGAGGGGTAGCCATGGCGGGCGGCAGAGCGGCTGGAGGTAGAGCTGGCGGCAGAGCGGCTGGAGGTAGAGCTGGCGGCAGAGGCAGAGTGGTAGCCATGGCGGGCGGCAGAGCGGCTGGAGGTAGAGCTGGCGGCAGAGGCAGAGTGGTAGCCATGGCGGGCGGCAGAGCGGCTGGAGGTAGAGCTGGCGGCAGAGGCAGAGTGGTAGCCATGGCGGGCGGCAGAGCGGCTGGAGGTAGAGCTGGCGGCAGAGGCAGAGTGGTAGCCATGGCGGGCGGCAGAGCGGCTGGAGGTAGAGCTGGCGGCACGACGAGAGTCTGACATGAGGCCTGCAACATTGTAGAAACAATTTTAACAACGCTTTTGATTATGAAGGGTGCTACTCTTTTTTTTACTGCTTTTCCCATACTTCTCGTAGATCAAATTAATTTTTTAATTATTCATGCAATCTATTTTTAAAATTGTTCACCAATGTGTTTTTAAATTAAAATAATTAAGGTTCATCTAAATATTCTCTTTTGTCTATGACATTAAATAATTGCTATCAGTGATCAGCAAATTATGACACTTTTTTGTAAACGCGCATTTAATGAATAGATACGATGCATTACCTTTACACTTTAAAATCTCAGCATTATCACACAATCCCATCCTCTTCAGATGTTCTTCTCTTACCTTTAATCTGAAACTGAAACCGTGGGCGGGTGGGTGGGTGAGTGAGTGAGTGAGTGAGTGAGTGAGTGAGTGAGTGAGTGAGTGAGTGAGTGAGTGAGTGAGTGAGTGGGTGAGTGAGTGAGTGAGTGAGTGAGTGAGTGAGTGAGTGAGTGAGTGAGTGAGTGAGTGAGTGAGTGGGTGGGTGAGTGAGTGAGTGAGTGAGTGAGTGAGTGAGTGAGTCAGTGAGTGAGTGAGTGAGTGGGTGGGTGAGTGAGTGAGTGAGTGGGTGAGTGAGTGAGTGAGTGAGTGAGTGAGTGAGTGAGTGAGTGAGTGAGTGAGTGAGTGGGTGAGTGAGTGAGTGAGTGAGTGAGTGAGTGAGTGAGTGAGTGGATATCTATTTGTATAACAACATAAAACAAAGACAAGAGATTGTCAGGGAGGTAGGTGTCACACTATTTATCTTTCTATCTTTCTTTCCACTGATTCTGGCTATTTTATAGATAGGTTATTATGTTACTTCATTAGATTAGATTCAAATGTATTGTCATTATACAGCACAAGTACAGTACAACGAAAATACGTTTGGCATCCAACCAGAGTGCAAATCTAACAGTAAAGTGCAATAGTACTATACAATGTACAGGTGATTAAACTGGGTATAAAATAAAATATATAAATTAGTACTACTGGGTGTAAAACAGTATGGTAGTAGTCATACTGGCCAGCAGCATAACTAGTAAGAGTAGGTAAGGGATATGTACAGATATAGATATAGTATCTACAGATATAGATATAGTATCTACAGATATCTAAAAAGGATTATGTGCAGGTATGTACAGACAGGTGGAGTTAGATATATATATACAGCATTAATGTACATGCTACCATACAGAGTTATATGGGTTGTATGCAGGTGTATAAGTAGGTATATAGGAGGATTATATGCAGACAGATATGGATATGTATATATATGTGGTAATTATATATAATGTTGATGGGGTTGATGTTGAGGTCCTTGGTTTCCACAAGGTCACCACGTTTGGAGATGTATTGTTCAACAGAGACACATTACATAGCTTCTCTTTATCAGAGGTAGTTCTCACAATACATTCAACAAGCTTACCGTCATTTGTATTTGAAATGCAGATGTTCTTCTCTTACCTTTAATCCTTAACCTCTCCACATACTGTCTTAACTTCTCATTAGGATAATAGCGCCTCATCCTCTTCAGACTCTCCACTGTGATCCTCACAGCTCCCTCAGAGCCGTATGTCTCCACCATCTGATCCACGGTGGTCTTCATGTCAGTGTTCTCCAGCTGGCTCTCAGGGATGGTAGGACAGCCAGGCAGCAGGTCAGTGGTCAGAGAAGACTGAAACCTCTTCAGATCATCTGTGTCCAGCCCCTCAAGAGTTTCCAGCAGCAGATCTGAGAAATCAATAGACTTTTAATCTTACCTGTACATTTTTTCTTAATTATTAACTTTTTTTATTATTCATGCAATCTTTTTAAAAATCTTTTCACAAATGTGTTTTTAAGTTAAAATAATTAAGGTTTATCTAAATATTCTCTTTAGTCTATGACATTAAATAATTGCTATCAGTGATCATCAGCAAATTATGACACTTTTTTATAAACGCACATTTAATGAACAGATACGATGCATTACCTTTACACTTTAAAATCTCAGCATTATCACACAATCCCATCCTCTTCAGACTCTCCAGTGTGATCCTCACAGCTCCCTCAGAGCCGTATGTCTCCACCATCTGATCCACGGTGGTCTTCATGTCAGTGTTCTCCAGCTGGCTCTCAGGGATGGTAGGACAGCCAGGCAGCAGGTCAGTGGTCAGAGAAGACTGAAACCTCTTATCATCTGTGTCCAGCCTCTCAAGAGTTTCTAGCAGAAGATCTGAGAAATCAATAGACTTTTAATCTTACCTGTAAATTCTTTCTTAATTATTAACAATTTTTTATTATTATTCATGCAATCTTTTTAAAAATCTTTTCACCAATGTGTTTTTAAGTTAAAATAATTAAGGCTCATCTAAATATTCTCCTTAGTCTATGACATTAAATAATTGCCATCATTGATCATCAGCAAATTATGACACTTTTTTGTAAACGTGCATTTAATGAACAGATACGATACATTACCTTTACACTTTAAAATCTCAGCATTATCACACAATCCCATCCTCTTCAGACTCTCCACTGTGATCCTCACAGCTCCCTCAGAGCCGTATGTCTCCACCATCTGATCCACGGTGGTCTTCATGTCAGTGTTCTTCAGCTGGCTCTCAGGGATGGTAGGACAGCCAGGCAGCAGGTCAGTGGTCAGAGAAGACTGAAACCTCTTCAGATCATCTGTGTCCAGCCTCTCAAGAGTTTCTAGCAGAAGATCTGGTACAAAGAGGCAATGAACATGTTATGAAAGTCAAACATTGCTTAACTGGTATTTCACCCATTGTCAGTAATCACTGATATTGTAACGTGTTCAGCTAAAAGATGTTCAGCCTCATCTGTGAGAAAAGAGACTAGTTTTGTGATATATCCATGATAGCATGTGACTGAAACAGTGAGTGAGTAAGTGAGTGAGTGAGTGAGTGAGTGAGTGAGTGAGTGAGTGAGTGAGTGAGTGAGTGAGTGAGTGAGTGAGTGAGTGAGTGAGTGAGTGAGTGAGTGAGTGAGTGAATATCTATTTGTATTAACAACATAAAACAAGATTGTCAGGGAGGTAGGTGTCATAATATTTATCTTTCTATCTTTCTTTCCACTGATTCTGGCTATTTTATAGATAGGTTATTATGTTACTTCATTAGATTAGATTCAAATGTATTGTCATTATACAGCACAAGTACAGTACAACGAAAATACGTTTGGCATCCAACCAGAGTGCAAATCTAACAGTAAAGTGCAATAGTACTATACAATGTACAGGTGATTAAACTGGGTATAAAATAAAATATATAAATTAGTACTACTGGGTGTAAAACAGTATGGTAGTAGTCATACTGGCCAGCAGCATAACTAGTAAGAGTAGGTAAGGGATATGTACAGATATAGATATAGTATGTACAGATATAGATATAGTATCTACAGATATGTAAAAAGCATTATGTGCAGGTATGTACAGACAGGTGGAGATATATATATATATGGTATATACAGCATTAATGTACATGCTACCATACAGAGTTATATGCAGGTGTATAAGTAGGTATATAGGAGGATTATATGAAGACAGATATGGATATGTATATATATGTGGTAATTATATATAATGTTGATGGGGTTGATGTTGAGGTCCTTGGTTTCCACGAGGTCACCACGTTTGGAGATGTATTGTTCAACAGAGACACATTACATAGCTTCTCTTTATCAGAGGTAGTTCTCACAATACATTCAACAAGCGTACGGTCATTTGTATTTGAAATGCAGATGTTCTTCTCTTACCTTTAATCCTTAACCTCTCCACATACTGTCTTAACTTCTCATTAGGATGATAGTACCCCATCCTCTTCAGACTCTCCACTGTGATCCTCACAGCTCCCTCAGAGCCGTATGTCTCCACCATCTGATCCACGGTGGTCTTCATGTCAGTGTTCTCCAGCTGGCTCTCAGGGATGGTAGGACAGCCAGGCAGCAGGTCAGTGGTCAGAGAAGACTGAAACCTCTTCAGATGATCTGTGTTCAGCCACTCAAGAGTTTCCAGCAGCAGATCTGAGAAATCAATAGACTTTTAATCTTTCCTGTAAATTTTTTCTTAATTATTAAAGGGGAACTATCTTATAAATGGCCTTTTTGAGTGTTCAGCATTGTTTCCTAGCTATGTGAACTTATATTAATATGATCTATGTCTCAAAATTCTCATATTGGCGCATTCTTCCAATTCTCCTCTCACAATATTCACCCTCACTGAACTGAGTCGTCTGAAAATGTGCCCTATATGTGATGTCATATAGTCACTGCTGCATGTTAATGTTCAGGGGGGCCGGCACGGTGCCGTGGTTTAGGAGCCCAGGCTGCATGTTAATGTTCAGGGGGGCCGGCCCGGCGCAGTGGTTTAGGAGCCCAGGCTGCATGTTAATGTTCAGGGGGGCACGGTGCCGTGGTTTAGGAGCCCAGGCTGCATGTTAATGTTCAGGGGGGCCGGCACGGTGCAGTGGTTTAGGAGCCCAGGCTGCATGTTAATGTTCAGGGGGGCCGGCACGGTGCAGTGGTTTAGGAGCCCAGGCTGCATGTTAATGTTCAGGGGGGCACGGTGCCGTGGTTTAGGAGCCCAGGCTGCATGTTAATGTTCAGGGGGGCACGGTGCCGTGGTTTAGGAGCCCAGGCTGCATGTTAATGTTCAGGGGGGCCGGCACGGTGCAGTGGTTTAGGAGCCCAGGCTGCATGTTAATGTTCAGGGGGGCCGGCACGGTGCAGTGGTTTAGGAGCCCAGGCTGCATGTTAATGTTCAGGGGGGCACGGTGCCGTGGTTTAGGAGCCCAGGCTGCATGTTAATGTTCAGGGGGGCACGGTGCCGTGGTTTAGGAGCCCAGGCTGCATGTTAATGTTCAGGGGGGCCGGCCCGGCGCAGTGGTTTAGGAGCCCAGGCTGCATGTTAATGTTCAGGGGGGCCGGCACGGTGCAGTGGTTTAGGAGCCCAGGCTGCATGTTAATGTTCAGGGGGGCCGGCACGGTGCCGTGGTTTAGGAGCCCAGGCTGCATGTTAATGTTCAGGGGGGCCGGCCCGGCGCAGTGGTTTAGGAGCCCAGGCTGCATGTTAATGTTCAGGGGGGCACGGTGCCGTGGTTTAGGAGCCCAGGCTGCATGTTAATGTTCAGGGGGGCCGGCACGGTGCCGTGGTTTAGGAGCCCAGGCTGCATGTTAATGTTCAGGGGGGCCGGCACGGTGCCGTGGTTTAGGAGCCCAGGCTGCATGTTAATGTTCAGGGGGGCCGGCCCGGCGCAGTGGTTTAGGAACCCAGGCTCAAAACAGCTCGAGATCTTGAGGTAGAAAAATGCTGTTTTTGAGGACTTGATTAGAAATACAAAACAATGAATAAAAAAAATATATATATTACAGAGGTGTTCCATAGACTCACAGGAATTGTGTAAAAGTGCCCAAATAGTGAAAGAAATAGTAAAATAGTTCCCCTTTAACTATTTTTTTAATTATTCATGCAATATTTTTAAAAATCTTTTCACCAATGTGTTTTTAAGTTAAAATAATTAAGGCTCATCTAAATATTCTCTTTTGTCTATGACATTAAATAATTGCCATCAGTGATCATCAGCAAATTATGACACTTTTTTATAAACGCGCATTTAATGAACAGATACGATGCATTACCTTTACACTTTAAAATCTCAGCATTATCACACAATCCCATCCTCTTCAGACTCTCCACTGTGATCTTCACAGCTCCCTCAGAGCCGTATGTCTCCACCATCTGATCCATGGTGGTCTTCATGTCAGTGTTCTCCAGCTGGCTCTCAGGGATGGTAGGACAGCCAGGCAGCAGGTCAGTGGTCAGAGAAGACTGAAACCTCTTCAGATGATCTGTGTCCAGCCTCTTAAGAGTTTCTAGCAGAAGATCTGGTACAAAGAGGCAATGAACATGTTATGAAAGTCAAACATTGCTTAACTGGTATTTCACCCATTGTCAGTAATCACTGATATTGTAACGTGTTCAGCTAAAAGATGTTCAGCCTCATCTGTGATAAAAGAGACTAGTTTTGTGATATATCCATGATAGCATGTGACTGAGACAGTGAGTGAGTGAGTGAGTGAGTGAGTGAGTGAGTGAGTGAGTGAGTGAGTGAGTGAGTGAGTGAGTGAGTGAGTGAAAGAGTGAGTGAGTGAGTGAGTGAGTGAGTGAGTGAGTGAGTGAGTGAGTGAGTGAGTGAGTGAGTGAGTGAGTGAGTGAGTGAGTGAGTGAGTGAGTGAGTGAGTGAGTGAATATCTATTTGTATTAACAACATAAAACAAGATTGTCAGGGAGGTAGGTGTCATACTATTTATCTTTCTATCTTTCTTTCCACTGATTCTGGCTATTTTATAGATAGGTTATTATGTTACTTCATTAGATTATATTCAAATGTATTGTCATTATACAGCACAAGTACAGGACAACGAAAATAAGTTTGGCATCCAACCAGAGTGCAAATCTAACAGTAAAGTGCAATAGTACTATACAATGTACAGGTGATTAAACTGGGTATAAAATAAAATATATAAATTAGTACTACTGGGTGTAAAACAGTATGGTAGTAGTCATACTGGCCAGCAGCATAACTAGTAAGAGCAGGTAAGGGATATGTACAGATATAGATATAGTATCTACCGATATAGATATAGTATCTACAGATATGTACAGATATAAATATAGTATCTACAGATATGTAAAAAGCATTATGTGCAGGTATACGTACAGACAGGTGGAGATATATATATATATGGTATATACAGCATTAATGTACATGCTACCATACAGAGTTATATGCAGGTGTATAAGTAGGTATATAGGAGGATTATATGAAGACAGATATGGATATGTATATATATGTGGTAATTATATATAATGTTGATGGGGTTGATGTTGAGGTCCTTGGTTTCCACGAGGTCACCACGTTTGGAGATGTATTGTTCAACAGAGACACATTACATAGCTTCTCTTTATCAGAGGTAGTTCTCACAATACATTCAACAAGCTTACTGTCATTTGTATTTGAAATGCAGATGTTCTTCTCTTACCTTTAATCCTTAACCTCTCCACATACTGTCTTAACTTCTCATTAGGATGATAATCATACCACCACATCCTCTTCAGACTCTTCACTGTGATCTTCACAGCTCCCTCAGAGCCGTATGTCTCCACCATCTGATCCACGGTGGTCTTCATGTCAGTGTTCTCCAGCTGGCTCTCAGGGATGGTAGGACAGCCAGGCAGCAGGTCAGTGGTCAGAGAAGACTGAAACCTCTTCAGATCATCTGTGTCCAGCCCCTCAAGAGTTTCCAGCAGCAGATCTGAGAAATCAATAGACTTTTAATCTTACCTGTAAATTCTTTCTTAATTATTAACAATTTTTTTTATTATTCATGCAATCTTTTTAAAAATCTTTTCACCAATGTGTTTTTAAGTCAAAATAATTAAGGCTCACCTAAATATTCTCTTTTGTCTATGACATTAAATAATTGCTATCATTGATCATCAGCAAATTATGACACTTTTTTGTAAACGTGCATTTAATGAACAGATACGATGCATTACCTTTACACTTTAAAATCTCAGCATTATCACACAATCCCATCCTCTTCAGATGTTCTTCTCTTACCTTTAATCCTTAACCTCTCCACATACTGTAGTAACTTCTCAGGATAATACCGCCCCATCCTCTTCAGACTCTCCACTGTGATCTTCACAGCTCCCTCAGAGCCGTATGTCTCCACCATCTGATCCACGGTGGTCTTCATGTCAGTATTCTCCAGCTGGCTCTCAGGGATGGTAGGACAGCCAGGCAGCAGGTCAGTGGTCAGAGAAGACTGAAACCTCTTCAGATCATCTGTGTCCAGCCCCTCAAGAGTTTCTAGCAGAAGATCTGGTACAAAGAGGCAATGAACATGTTATGAAAGTCAAACATTGCTTAACTGGTATTTCACCCATTGTCAGTAATCACTGATATTGTAACGTGTTCAGCTAAAAGATGTTCAGCCTCATCTGTGAGAAAAGAGACTAGTTTTGTGATATATCCATGATAGCATGTGACTGAGACAGTGAGTGAGTGAGTGAGTGAGTGAGTGAGTGAGTGAGTGAGTGAGTGAGTGAAAGAGTGAGTGAGTGAGTGAGTGAGTGAGTGAGTGAGTGAGTGAGTGAGTGAGTGGATATCTATTTGTTTTAACAACATAAAACAAGATTGTCAGGGAGGTAGGTGTCATAATATTTATCTACTATCTTTCTTTCCACTGATTCTGGCTATTTTATAGATAGGTTATTATGTTACTTCATTAGATTAGATTCAAATGTATTGTCATTATACAGCACAAGTACAGGACAAAGAAAACCCACCGCGGCAGCGCGAGCAGATAACAAAATAAAGTTTCAAAAGGAGTGGAAGTTTGGACTCTTTGGAGATAACGTTAGTAGTGTTTCAAGAGCAGAGGTGGAAAATGAGCTACACTTTCTAACAACCTGCCCAGTGTGCCCACTGTACCAAGATATCAGAGACATATACACTCCATGTTACTTGTATTACAGTGTGTGTTGGTTCAAGTTGCTGTAAGTGTTACTTGTATTACAGTGTGTGTTGGTTCAAGTTGCTGTAAGTGTTACTTGTATTACAGTGTGTGTTGGTTCAAGTTGCTGTAAGTGTTACTTGTATTACAGTGTGTGTTGGTTCAAGTTGCTGTAAGTGTTACTTGTATTACAGTGCGACGACACAAAAATAGGCGTGTTCGAGATGGATTTCGGTTCACCTCGAAAGTAGACGAGAGTAGCCGAGTGAAGCCGGGGGAGGAGTTAAAAAGGCGGACACTTCCGATTTCACGAGAGCCTCTCGCCTAGTCTCGCATGGCAGATACGCTTTCACGTCACCACACACACATTACACACCTGTCCAGCTCATTATAATGCGATGGCCGTGTGCAAAATTAGATCAGATTCAAATGTACAGCACACCATATACTGCTATAGTGGAATATACTATTCATATACCATAATGTATACCATCTTGTTGCGCGCTCCTGGCCGCACGCACACACAACACACTGCTGAATAATTCTGTTTTGCATCAATATATATATGTATACTGTGTATATTGAGACAAAACAGAATTATATATACAGTATTGAGGCAAAACAGACAACGTGTGTGTGTCTGACAGCTTGAAGTTTATCATGATGATATGATGATAACGCATAACATAATAAAGTTTTCAATCAATCAATCAAACGTCTCATAACTCCCTGGCTGTCACGTGGCTGGTGACTGACAACTTTTCTGAGCCATTATACAACGGCATGCAAATTTCTCTATTCTGATTGGCTGAAACAGTCCATTTACACGTATGTATCCTTCATAATCCACGCTCCTGGTCCCAGGACCCGCCCACCACCGAATCACATCACTCCGCCGGATCACTCCGTCGGAAAAAACAAGATGGCGGACAATAATCTTTAACAAATGGATATGTTGATAGCGTCATAACGACTAAATATAAAGCGATTCTGTCAAGGGGAACGTGTTAGTATTTTAAACAATGTTGGATGATGTAATTGATGGGTCTTGACTCAATCTAGAACAAAAGAAAAATCGCGGATTGATTGATAGATTAATTGATTGATTTAAATTTCTTCCTTCCTACTTTCCGACTGCAGCGTTCTCTCTCACACTGTCCGACGCTGGCGTACCCACAAACACACACATACACACACACACACACACACACACACACACACACACACACATACACACACACACGCACACACACACTGTGACACACACACACACACACACACACACACACACACACACACTCACACACACACACACTCCTGTCTGCAACAGCGGGGGAGTCAGACTGAGAGAGAAGCAGCGCTGTTTTAAGTGAGCATGGTCTATTGAATTGATTGATTGGTTGATTGCTAATTTTATTACTGTACCCCTGGTTTCCAACTGGTTAAGTTTAGGCTAAAAGAAATAAATAAAAAAATAGGGCGAAGAAAACGTTTTTTTCCTATAGGGCAAAGAAAACGTTTTAATAAATTTTCAATCAATCATTCCAATAATACACAGTTGGATGTGTTAGTTGGTTGGATGCACTTCAAGCTGCTTCCACATGAGGCAACTTCTCTCAATCATTCCAATAATACACAGTTGGATGTGTTAGTTTGGTTGGATGCACTTCAAGCTGCTTCCACATGGAGTTGTGGGAACTACTTTTTCTGGCGGATGGTTTTTTCAATAAATCTTCGATTAATGTGTGTTTATTGTATAGAAATAAGGTTGGATGAATCTGGCAGTTGTATAAAAGCTTTACACCACGTGCAGTCGTGATTTGTGACCAATAAACCATGCCTAGGGGGGTCTAACGACCCCTAGGCATGGTTTATTGGTCACAAACCACTCCTGCGTGTGATGTAATGCTTAAATAGGCGTTTTGCGCGACCATAGCAAGTCGCTTCCCAGCCGGGAGCAGCCGGGTGAGAGGTAAGGCGTGTTCGAGATGGGATAGGCGGACGCAGATCTGCGCAGGTTTTACTACGGCCTCGCCAAGCGCGTTGCATGACGGTTAGAATGTTGTCCGACTTGCTCTGAAAATCTGACGAGGCGAGGCGTGGAACTCCCGCGGGAGCGAACCACGCACAGCCTTCAGAGCGAGGCGCCACAGTGCTGCTCCCGGCTGCGTGTAGCTTATTGCCAGCGGAAGAGTGCAAGAATGCTTCCGCATTCGTCACCGCACGCCAGTACGGTAATGCGCCTTTCCTTTCGCCCCGCTCAGACAAATGCATGTAGTACATTGCAACACAACGCAGCATTTCCGCGTACATTGCAACGAATCACTTGGAGTTTGAAAGTGATATCAGAAGGAAACTACTCAACTTCGGCTGTCTTTAACTATGAGTGAACACAACGCATTGTAACGTTAACGCAGCTGTCAACTGTACTTTACTATGGAATACATGTATATTGTAAATTGAACCCTTGCACTGAAGAACCATTATGAATCTGTGTTAGAAAATGTTTTATATTATCGCGACGTGTCGTCACAGACTAAACGGTGTTCTGGATTTTCCTACAATGGATTATTGATTGTAAATTGAACCCTTGCACTGAAGAACCATTATGAATCTGTGTTAGAAAATGTTTTGGATCTAAATCACTTGGAGTTTGAAAGTGATATCAGAAGAAACTACTCAACCTCGGCTGTCTTTAACTATGAGTGAACACAACACTCTAACTTACCATGTTTAGATAATGAAGTACTCAACCTCTACTGTATTTAACTATGAGTGAACACAGCACTCTAACTTACCATGTTTAGATAATAAAGTATAACCTCTACTGTCTTTAACTATGAAGGAATTGAGAGTGTTGTGTTCACTCATAGTTAAAGACAGCCGAGGTTGAGTAGTTTCTTCTGATATCACTTTCAAACTCCAAGTGATTTAGATCCAAAACATTTTCTAACACAGATTCATAATGGTTCTTCAGTGCAAGGGTTCAATTTACAATCAATAATCCGGCCCGGGCTAGACGCGATAGCGCTCTGAGTGTGCGTCACAGTTTGATCGCTGTATCCGTCACAGCCAATCAGTGCATAATGCGTTGTGCGTTGAAATATGACTATTATGTTGGAATCCGGGCGCGATTTGAAGCGGTCTAGCCAGTAGCGTCAAGAATTTCTGTAGCCGCATTTCGCGGAGACGCTCTCTGATTGGCCGACGCCAGTATTTTTTTCCGTAGCAGAATTTCACAGAGACGATCTCTGATTGGCCGAATCCAATTTCTAATGTTCCAATTCTAGGTTATTCCTAGGTTGGTCCATCAACAGTGGATTATACACTTTATCAAGGCAAGCCCTGGACGTGTCAACTAAACAGTGAGTCTCTCTCTCTCTCGCTCTCTCTCTCTCTCTCTCTCTCTCTCTCTCTCTCTCTCTCTCTCTCTCTCTCTCTCTCTCTCTCTCTCTCTCTCTCTGTGGTTAACGTTAACGTTTGTAAATAGTTTTTTTTAGGAGCAGTACTGTTAGGCTACTGCTGGCCATTCATGAAGCGAGACATTGCTGATTGTTTATTTATTTTATAACACAAGACTATGACTACCAACTGCCTAGCCAGCCGTGTATCAATCTTGGATGCAATAATAACGTTACCACACTGACTGTGTCGATGGCTCATTGATTTAACTACTGCAGCTCTCTCGGATTGAAAATACGTGAATTATGGCTTGTTCAATATCGTCTATGTTTGAATGAATGAATGAATGAGAACTTTATTAACAGATTGCAGAATGGGTACAATACAGTACGGCTCAATACACACAATTGTTAAGGGGATGCAGACCAGAGAAAGACGTTTGTCTTGTTTACATCAGGGTCCCAGATTTCAATTCATATCGATAGTTTAATAGCTAGCCTTGGCTCGTTTAACAATATGCAAAATATGTGTACAGCCCTGTACTCATACTGAAGTTATTCTTGGTATATAATAGGTCTGATTGTGTAACGAATCGATTCCACGTCGCGCTGTGTGTGAGAGAGAGAAGGAGAGAGGGAGTGATCTGCCTGTGTTTGGAGACGGGGCGAGTTTTGTTTCTAACTTTTCTATTTATATATTGTGTTTCAAGTTGTGAATTAGAGTCTAGACTATACTTTATTTGACTGGTTGTGTGTTGTTGTAGTAACAGCTGAGCGACTCGTTCATAAGAGCCGATTCATTGCCGTGAGCATGAGTCGAATCGCTCACGTCTTGCCATGAGTCTGTTGCGTGGTACTGTACATGTTTGCAAAATTTTTGGTATAGCGCCCCTAGTGGCGAAGCACCCACCGGCCGCCACTGCATTGCATAGTATATTGTATAGTACAGTAACAGTATCAGGAGCGCAACAGTAAGAAGCATTTGCACTGCAACTCGTACACCTTACTGTAAATTGTACCTCATCTTGTCTAGCACAGTCTCTAACAGTAACAGTAAGAAGCATTTTGGATAAAAGTATTCTGTACTTCTGTATGACAACAATGTATGCCTTTCAAATGTTAAATGATTAAATGATACACACTGAAATCTACGCTCTCTCATCCTGCTTTCGCCAACGCGACAATATTATTAAACAGCAGCGATGTGAAAGGCGAAGTGAACTCCAGCAGCAGCACGCTTGCCGCTGCGGCTGCCGCGGGGGGCGTGCCACGGCGCGTCACGTGGCCGTCGCGGCCAATCAGGCCAACCCCGGAAATCGCGACCAGGCGCGACCAGGCGCGACCAGGCGCGCGATCTCACGAGGGAGCCGCGCGTGAAATTCATTCGTCAGCAGTGTGCCCGTGCCGTAATGACTCGTCGCGCCGTATCGGCCGGCACTTATCACCTAGACCAGTGGTCACCAACCCGTCGATCTTGATCGACTGGTCGATCTTTGAGACTGTCCCTGTAGATCAGGGGTAGGCATCCCTAGGCACGCGTGCCTGAATAGGCACAGGGGGCAGCATTAAAAAAAAAAAATTATATATTTTTTTTTATTAAATATTATAGTGACATATTTTGCACTGTTGTCGCATTTATCTTGTTGAAATCCTCCCACAGGTTCTTTTTACTACCACATATTTAATTGAGACCCTTTATTTGTTTATTATTTCAATTTAGCTGGAAATACATTGCTACATCATTCAGTAACATTTGCAGAGCCTTATAACAAAAACATTATTACGGTCACCATTGTGACCAGTGGGATTAATCAACTAATTTTATTATTTATTTTTCTATTTCATTGAACATTGCACATGTTAAAAGCAATTTTTTTTACTCAAAATGTGAGTATTACCAAGTCAACTTGTGTTCTTAAAACAATGACAATAAACATAGTTCTGTATCATTAGGGGCTCTGCTTGGCATCACTCTGCACTCTCTCGCGTACATGCACGCGCACTGAATAAATTCCACAAATGACTGACCACACCCCTCATCAGCTTACCTTCATAAGCAGGTGTGTGGTCACCTGCTCTCCTCCTTCTCGCTTTCACCACAAGGAAGTGCCTGGTAGTACCCCACTTGACGTGTTGTTAGTTGAAAAGAGTTGTGACGAGTTTACATTGTGCTTAATTTTTTCTTCTCTCACATCTGTTGTAAAGAAAAAGTTTGGGTCATAATGTATTCCGCGGAGAGTAGACCCGCTAGACCTACTCTTCACCAGCGGTTCTCCATTCCCGCCTCCGTCGTGCGCCTTGGTGCTGGGCTGTTGCCACTTTCGTGGTTGCCGACCCAGCCAAGGAGACAGCCGATGGATAGTTTGCCTCTCCGAAGAGCCGAGGAGTCGGTGCCGTCGCTCCGGCGATGGCCTGATCTCGACTCTGGTTCTTCTGGTTCCGGGGAATCGCCCGTTGGTGAACGGGGGGTTGTCTTGGAGCCAGAGGATTTGCGACGCAAACTTTTCGCGTCTGCCCGTTCACGTCGCAAGATGGTAGCGTGCAGACGCGAACGGCCTGGGTTTGGGGAACTGCTGGAGACCAGCGAGGATGCGTCCGGCTCTGGATTTCCGATGGAAACTGAGGACTTCATGGAAGAGGCGGACGGATTCTTGTATGATGGTCCCGTGGAGGAGAGTATCCCTCCTCAGGAGACCCCGGAGGGGGGGGAAATGGCTCCATGGGGCTCCCTGTTCGAGGATGTCGAGGAACCACCTTGGCCTCATCAGCAGGATGCCCTACTGTCGGCCACATCAGACTGTGGCTCCTTAACCAGTCGCAGCCTGCTGCATGTGAGGGATGCGGGGTCGGTGGAGGAAGGTCCGCAGGGGGAACTGCAGGCTTTGTTTCCCGAGCTCATGGCGCTGCCGCTGGCGCTGCCATTGCCTGCACCTGTCCCTGATGATCTCATAGGTCATCCCTGGCAGCGTCCCCCAGTGAGAGGGGTGGACGCTGTCTACCCATTTTTCCCCTCGATGGGGGCCTATGTTCGTCGGGGTCAGGCGGTGTCCAACATCATGGGACTAACTCCCGCCTACGTACCAGTTACGCGGGTGTCGGGGTTAGTCAAAGGTATGGGGGAGGGCGTGCCTCGGCTTGACAGTCCGATGGCCGCTCTCCTCTGTCCGGATATGGTGTGGGAACCCCTATGCAAGCCGGTCCTCCAGGGGAAATCGGCTAGGCGATTGGCTTATTGGGGTGACCAGTTATTCATCGCTGGTACACAATCGCTGGCTGCGGCGTCTAACATCGCCCACCTGGCTAGATTTGTATCGGGGATCATGACGGGCGGCACGGATCTGAACGAGGTAAAATGCGATCAGATCACCCAGGCTGCGGGAGCTGTCCTGCACCTTTCCCAGGTGCTGGCCATAGCCATGGGGAAAGTGCGCGCCCTGGCCACCCTGGGCCAGCGTCATCTTTGGCTGGAGCAGGCCCGTGTGCCAGAGAAGAAGAGAGCTCCTCTTCTGACGGCCGCCCTCTCCGACGCTGGTCTGTTCGGGAAGGCCCTGCGGTTGATGACCTCAACATGCAGAGAGATGGCAGAGGAGAGATCCATCCTCCAACCCCATTTTCCGCCTCCCGTCTTTGCCGGTGGAGTCAGAAGGCTTCCGCGACGTCGAGCTGTCTCCGTCGCCGCTACCACTGCCTCCGCCGCCGCTGCTGGCCCTTCCAAGAGGGCCAGGGGAAGAGACGGCGCTTCTGCCACCGCCGGCCCATCCACGATCGGAGGAGACGGTAGGGAACGTCGTGTCCAGCAGACAGTAACCTACCGTCCCTCCGGGGCTCCTCGGGGTGGCAAGACTCGAGCGGCGCGAGGTGGCAGACGCCGCTGAGTGACTTTTCCCCTCTGTATCCCCTCTCTTTTACACCCTCCCCGGCCCCTCTATGTTTTTGTGCCTTAGAACACATTATAAATAAAAAAGTTCCCCGATATAAGGGGGACTGTGTTTTGGCCGAACAAACTGTGTGTTTCTTCAACAATTCATATGGTGGGGTTGTGTATATATGAATCTGCACTTTTACGTTGCGAGATGAGTCGTGTTGTGTTACGAGGTTAAGCAAGGTCTGCAACATACACTCAGTAATAGGTTCTATTAGCTTGATGCTCCACATGCAGGTAGAAACTGGTGTTATTCCATTGCTTGAACTAAGTATATGTGTCTCACAATGCTGTGTTGTTTAGTTGCAGTAATACTCGTACACGCACATTCCACGGCCTAGCCGTTACTCTCGGTCAGGGTTTTTTGCTATGTACGACATAGTCAACGGGTGTAGGATTCACACACATGCGACTTGTTTTTTGTTGTAAAATCCTGTTCACATTTTGTGGGTAGCGGGCATTGTATTAGCTTATGCTAATACTGGGTTGTAATTAAAGAAATTGAATTTCATTAAAGAAATTGAATTGAAAAAAAAAAAAAAAAAATACCAAATTCCACCAGCCTGGCTGGGTGGTCATTAAAGAAATTGAAAATTGAATACCCTTTCTGCAATCTGTTGGGTAAAGTTTTCATTCATTCATTCATGGAGTTGATTGCATCTCGCCCCTCTTGTCGTTCCCCTGGGCGTCTTGGGGATTCAATAAGATGGTCTAAACAGCCTATTGTTGATGTGGGTATGTCAAAACGCACACATAGTGCTAGCTCAGGATGTTCTGTTGGACATTGGCTGACTGGCGCGCGTGAATATTAAAGGCAACCAACTTGTGTTCAGCTTTTCGTTCAGCGTTTCTCTGATTGGCCACACGGCCAATCAATCAATCCACTAGCACACGCCCTCGCGCAAAGAGAGACGCGGCAAAAGCGCTGGTCGAACCAGCGGTGTTCTGTTGTGTGACTGTACTCTACAGCGGTGTTCTGTTGTGTGACTGTACTAAACACTTCCACCACATGACCGACATTTGACATACAGTACACCTCCTATCTATGTTGGGATTATGTTTGGTCATGACAAAACAATAAAAATCGCTACTGTTAGTAATGCTGCCACCACCCACTTCAATGACAGAGCTCTCATATTTGCGAATGCATAAACTATATCTTAAATTATGGCGATGTGTCTAATATGGCTGTCACAAAGTCATTGATAAGCGACAGCCATATTAGACACATAGCCATAATTTAAGATATAGTTTATGCATTCGCAAAATATGAGAGCGCGCCGCTGTCATTGAAGGGCTTCCTACAACAGAGCACTGCCGCTGCGCTGCTGCTGAAGCTGTATCAAGCCGGCGGCGGTGCACGGACGCCGGGGAAAAACCACCGCGTCGCCCCGCTGGCGCTTCAGGCTCAGCAGCCTCCACGGGCGAAATAACATATAACGTTACAGTTCCACACTGATGTACAGTGAGTGTCTAATATGGCTGTCGCGAAGTCATGCCTCTCCCTCTGACAATATCATAATGATGTGTTTTCTATATTATATCCACAATCATTCATCTAAAAAATTGTATGGGCTTTGATTAAACATGTAACCTACACCTACTGTAACTTACTGTACCTCTGCTTCCTACAGCACAGCAGGTAATGGCGTTAATCAATGGAACGCGAAACATAATAACGTTACGCTTTCTAGTTCAGCGCATTTCATAACTGTGTGGGCTTTTATACACGAGTGAATCTGGTAGTCTATGATACACAGCGTGGATCGGCTTTCAGAGGGAGAGGCATGACTTCGCGACAGCCATATTAGACACTCACTGTACATCAGTGTGGAACTGTAACGTTATATGTTATTTCGCCCGTGGAGGCTGCTGAGCCTGAAGCGCCAGCGGGGCGACGCGGTGGTTTTTCCCCGGCGTCCGTGCACCGCCGCCGGCTTGATACAGCTTCAGCAGCAGCAGCGGCGGTGCTCTGTTGTAGGAAGCCCTTCAATGACAGCGGCGCGCTCTCATATTTTGCGAATGCATAAACTATATCTTTAATTATGGCTATGTGTCTAATATGGCTGTCGCTTATCAATGACTTTGTGACAGCCATATTAGACACATCGCCATAATTTAAGATATAGTTTATGCATTCGCAAATATGAGAGCTCTGTCATTGAAGTGGGTGGTGGCAGCATTACTAACAGTAGCGATTTTTATTGTTTTGTCATGACCAAACATAATCCCAACATAGATAGGAGGTGTACTGTATGTCCACTGCTACCGCAGCTGAACACAAGTTGGTTGGACTTGGAACAGCAGCCCAACGCGTACACAAGTTGGTTGCCGCGCTGCCGCTCGCTCGCTCCTTGGATTTCATTTGGGACGTGCGCTTGCCTGTGCGTGGGGGCGGGGGGGCGCGGCCAATCAGAGAAAAGCCGAACACAAGTTGGTTGCCTTTAATATTCACGCGACTGGCGCGCCTTGATTGCTTGGGGTTAAAACAGCGTTTTTATGAAGCAATTGGGATGGGTTTTTTTTCCTCTTCCGACACCCTGTGTGGTTGTCGATGGGTTCCCGTTCATATCAGGGGATGATAACGGAATGGATCTGAACATATGACGTCTGGGTGGCGCCTTCTTTTTATGTTTTAGGATCAACACGCATATCTGCCCCTTCTCCTGGGGTTGGCAGGTCGGCGTGGTTAGGGCACGGGACTGGTTCTGGTCGCGCTGGTCCAGATCAGTTACACCCGTTGTCCGCCGGGGATGCAGATCTGCTGTTCTGGAAAAAATGCTAGGTCGGTCCGGGTGTCACAGGGTTGAGCGTTATGGAACCCTTGTTGGGTACATTGTATTCTACACTGTCGTAATGGCTTACGGCCGTGCCAACCTGTACGCGCCCGATCTCGTCGGATCTCGGCCGCCATGCAGGTTGGTCTTGGTTGGTACTTGGTTGGGTGACCTCCTGGGAATACCGAGTGCGGGGTGCTGGGGCTGGTCTTCCATTTTTTACGCTCTTCTCTTACGCATGGCGAAGAGGGGCCTGTTGGGGTGGTTTTGGCCTCCTCGGGGGACCCTGTGCTCCCCGTATCACCGGGCCCGGTCCGGGGTAATGTTTCGTTGACCCGTAGGCCCGGGATAACCCTGTTGGAAACTGGAACACGGGCTGCGGCAGTGCCGCAGGTGTGTTTTGGGTTTTTTTTCCTGAGGGGTTATGGGACCAACCATTGCATAGGGTAACGCCTGGGTGGTTGGTTCTCTGGTGTGTTGCTGCAGTGTCAACTCCCGGGTTCACCGGTTGAGGGTGCCCCTGCACGTTCATGACGTCTGCCAATCGTGTCAGCCTTCTCTGTGGAGGCTTGGTTATGCGACAACGCCAGCATACGCCCCTTCCGCCGGTGCGGCTGTGTTCAGCTGTCCTTTCTGGCGCCTGTCTCGTCCGCAGTCTCCAGGCTAGGGTTAACAGCCTGTTGCCTGGTCTTTTTTCCCGGTGCACTGCCTGCTTCCGTTGGTTAACTCTTGTGTGTTTACGGCCATGCTGTCTGCCTGTTGCAGGGCCAGTGTGCCAGACGGTGTACTATTGGGGAGGAGAGGGCCCGCTCGGCTGAGGGGCCTTTGTCCGAATACGCTGGCGATGTGGGGGGCGGGGTCACTAAGTGCCCGCCTGGTGGGGTCTTGATGCTGGCATCATGGACTTCTCCGGGCCCCCATTCCAGGGAGTCCAGTCCTTTTGGTGGGTCTGGGTCTTCCTTCGCGCTCCGCTGCTACGGCCTTGCCACGGGGTTGGGTTTGCCCTTGATCCCGTGATTCTGGGGGCAGTAACGAGGTTGTTTCCCTCCGTTCGTTCCCGGGTGGCATGCGGGTTGTGCGTGTGTGTAGTCGTGGGGTCAAGCCACGGTCTGCTCACCCTGTGCGTTGAGTTGCTTGAGTGCCTCTTCGCACGGTCGGGTCCGTCGCCCTCCCGGTAAACCTCTAATAGGGGGGGTGCCCTCCATTAGGGGGGGTCGGGGGGGCTCGGCCCTCCCTGTTCTGTTGGTTGTGGGGGGCCTTCAGCGGGGTGTATTTGTCGGCCAGTGGCTCCGCTTGGCCTCCCTTTGTGCAGAGTGATGCCAAGCAGAGCCCCTAATGATACAGAACGTTAGGTTATGACTATAACCAAGTTCTGTTAATTAGGGGTGACGCTTGGCATCCGACGGCCGCTGCAGCCCTTGACCTCACCTTGTGGTGAAAGCTTGGGAAGGAGGAGAGCAGGTGACCACACACCTGCTTATGAAGGTAAGCTGATGAGGGGTGTGGTCAGACTAATACTGGTATTAAAGGTACATTTGTGGAATTTATTCAGTGCGCGTGCACGTACGCGAGAGAGTGCAGAGTGATGTCAAGCGTCACCCCTAATTAACAGAACTTGGTTATAGTCATAACCTAACGTTTTATTAGGTTGAAATTATGTGGTTGTGTACTTATTTTTCTGTTAACTTATTATGGATTGAAAACTGAAAACCTTAATGCACAGTAACTGAACTCAATATTTGTAAGTTCTGGTAACTTATTATTATTATTTTCTTTTACAGTGTAGTCTTGCGATCAATCAAAACTTATTTACACGATATACCTCACATCCACCCTCCATTCACATCCTGGTGTTCTCCTGGTGTTCTCCATTAGGCCTGTAGGTGGAGCTATGACAGCACACGTACAGTACACACACCGATGGTGTGTGATGTGTCCAAAAATGAATGGGCAAATGTGAGTGAAATGGTCGCACTGTATGCAGCTGTTTGTCTGCATTGCATCCCCCCCCCCAACTCAGATTTAGGGTTGATACAACCATCATAATAATATTGTTAATAATAACAATAACAATAATGATGTAATAATGTAAAAATGATCATTAAAAAGACCTGATTATGAGAAGAAAAGTATACATTACAGTTCTACTTTATAAAATGCTAATTGTAAATATGTTTGTCAATGTTAATACCCAGTGAGCAAAAGACGTCTTTTCAACCAAGCGTTTTTGCATAGCTCTCGTATAACCGAGCCAAATCGTGTTTTTTTGTAGACGTATTTTAAACTGCACTAAGTATATTATTTCAATGCATTAACATCTCCCAATATGAAAAATATGAACCACAGACGTCCTGTAAACGCACCTACAAATATATGAGCATGATATTTTCGAAGATTTTATGTGACGTCTATCCATCACTCGCATTTAGCCTAGGATAATCTTGTCTAAGCTTAGACGTATTTTAAACTATGCACTAAGTATATTATTTCAATGCATTAACATCTCCAAATATGAAAAATATGAACCACAGACATCCTGTAAACGCACCTACAAATATATGAGCATGATATTTTCGAAGTATATTATTTCAATGCATTCATATCTGAAAATATTATCAATATGCACAGAATCTCAGAATCTCAGTGACCCAGATGTCCTGAGGGGCGTGAGTTTAGCGAGGTGAGTGTAATGGGGAAGCCCGTGAGTCTGCTGTGCAGATGGTTTGCCATTTGATCAGCAGGTGGCGCTGATAGTGCTGGGAAACCTGACTGATCACAATCCTGCTTGATTAAATAACATGTCTGAACGTTCTTCTGACTGTGTGTGTGTGTGTGTGTGTGTGTGTGTGTGTGTGTGTGTGTGTGTGTGTGTGTGTGTGTGTGTGTGTGTTAGGGTGACCAGATACAAAAAGTCCAAAAGCAGGACAACAGTAAGATTTTGGTGGGACAAAGTGGGACAGATAGATAATGTAATTTTTTTTATTATAATAACTCGTCTTCACCGAATAGATAAAGGTTAAATCTAAATAAATACAAATTAAATACAGAATTATATCTCTCCACATTCATCTTGGCACTGGCAGCCGGCTTGTTACCACCTAACATCTGTTTTAAATATTCAAACTTTATCACTTGACAGGAATGTCTTGTGTTCGATATTTTTTTTTTGCTTCAAAAAGAGGGACATCCTCTCAATATGTGGGACGCGGTCTCAAATGGTGGGACAGTACAACCAAAAGGGGGACACCTGGTCACCCTAGTGTGTGTGTGTGTGTGTCTATCCATAGCTCTCATTTAGCCCAGGAGAATCTTGTCTAAGCTTACACGTCTACCAAACTTTCACTTTTCACCCCATTTTAGACATTGTTTAAACGTCTAAGCTTAGACGTTCAAAACACGTCTAAGCTTAGACGTCTACCAAACTTTCACTTTTCACCCCACTTTAGACTGATTTTAGACGTCTATGTCATGACGTTGAAACAACGTCTAAGCTTAGACGTTCAAAACACGTCTAAGCTTAGACGTTCAAAACACGTCTGGAATAGACGTCTACCAAACTTTCACTTTTCACCCCATTCTAGACTGATTTTAGACGTCTATGTCATGACGTTGAAACAACGTCTAAGCTTAGACGTTTAAAACACGTCTAGAATAGACGTCTACCAAACTTTCACTTTTCACCCCACTTTAGACTGATTTTAGACGTCTATGTCACGACGTTGAAACAACGTCTAAGCTTAGACGTTCAAAACACGTCTAAGCTTAGACGTTCAAAACACATCTAGAATAGACGTCTACCAAACTTTCACTTTTCACCCCATTCTAGACTGATTTTAGCCTAGCCTTGATTGACATTTTTTATTAACAGATTGCATAATGGGTACAGTACAGTACAGCTCAATACACACAATTGTTAACCCTTTCACTGCCACACTACCAAACGGTTAACCCTTTCACTGCGACAATACACAGTATGTTAACCCTTTCACTGCATATATGTAGTATCCTCAAGAATATGTGCATAATCTTGTGCACTTTTTGCAATTGTACATATCTAATTTAAATTATTAGAAGCATTATGGTAAACTTTATATTACCAGCTATACGTTAATATAATTAACCAAGTTCACATTGTGAGATGGAGAGTTCAGTGTTCAGATGGCCTGGGGGAAGAAGCTGAGCCGGAGTGTCTCTGTTCTCGTAGTGTGTGTACAGCGTTTGCCTGACTTTTCAATCAATCAATCAATCAAAGACTGCAATTCGAAACTGGCCCCTGTAAATATCCTAACCCAACCCCCTCCAATGTACAGTAAATGTCCTAACCCAGTAATACACAAGACCCTCTTCTTGGACCTAGTAAGGTTTCGTCGATAATCCAATGTACAGTTACCCCCCCGCCCCCCGCCTACCCACCCCCGCCCCACCCAACCACCTCCAATGTACAGTCCGCCTCCCCCACCCCACCTACCCAACCCCCCCCACCCCACCAACTACAATGTACAGTCTCTTCGTCAAATGGATATACTCTCTTCTTTTATTTTTTTTTAACTCTTTTTGTACCACAAACAGTACTGTATTTGTAAATCTGGTATGTCATAAATCCAATATCAATCTATTTTGCTGCAGCTCAAATGTATTCCCTTGCCCCACTTTGCCTTTTATGTCTCTGTCTGTGTTTTGTGTATTTGTATGTTTGTTTTTGTTTTGCTGCCATTTTGGCCAGGTCTTGCTCGAAAAAGAGATATTTGATCTCAAGTGACTACCTGGTAAAATAAATGTAAAATAAAAAATTGTATGTCATATTATGTTATGATGAATTGAAAATGGGGGACCCTGATGTAAACAAGATGAAAGTATTTCAGTGGTCTGCATCCCCTTAACAATTGTGTGTATTGAGTTGTACTGTGTACCCATTCTGCAATCTGTTAATAAACTTTTCAATCAATCAATCAATCAATCAATGAGTGGTGCTGAGAGGGGGGGGGGGCAACACGGAAGTCTCGCGTAATCGCACGAGAGTTGCCCGTTTTAACACGGGTTGGAAACCCCGTTTCACCCAGTGTTCCCTTCGCACAAGCAAGGTAAATATCTGTCTCAGTGTCTCTGTTATTTTAATCAAATGTGGCCAAGTCCATTACTATTCCCTCTCGAAACGTAACCGGGTTGACTACTATATATCTAATGGCATGTGTAGTTGGTTCATACGAGTGTACGTGCTTGTATTTCTATAAAAAATTGTTAGATCTTACATGTTGCACGCGCACTACGATAATTTCAGTGATGGCTGCCCCCATGCTACCGCGTTGAGGCCTGCTAGCTAGCTGCTCTTATGTAGAATAGTGTACAATTAGGAATACTGTCACTATTTTATTAAAATCTGCGCATTGTTGTGGCCATCATAGGCTGTATTATTTAGCCTCATATTGTTTATGTTCATGGTATTAACCGCGCTAGTCTCAAAGCTAGGCTATCATGTTAGCATATGCTAACGTAAGCCCCAGTCTGACACTAGCTGTGTAACATTACTGTCGCATATCTCGCCGGTAGGAATAACTAAAGATGTATATGGGAATAACGACCAAGTGGCTACGCAACCTAATAGGAGATCTTGCAAGTGTACCCCCACAGTTATCTTATTTAGCCCATGTTTAGCTAACAACGTTAGTCCCTGGCTTTATAGACAGTCTCCCCTCCTAATGTACAGTCCCCTCCCCATCATATGTATATACTCTGTCAGGATCTAGGGGTAACAGTACTGTATATTTGAATACCGTTTATGTCACAAATGTATCGGTACTAAATACCTATATGTCCCTATGCCATAAATGTCATGTATGTTGTGTATGTCATAAATGTCTATGAATTGAAAATGGGGGACCCTGATGGAAACAAGACAAATGTCTTTTTCAGGTCTGCATCCCCTTAACAATTGTGTGTATTGAGCCGTACTGTATTGTACCCATTCTGCAATCTGTTAAATAAAGTTTTCATTCATTCATTCATGAATGGGGAATATGTGTCGCTCACACCATGTCATTGATTGATTGAAAACTTTAACAGATTGCAGAATGGGTACAGTACAGCTCAATACACACAATTGTTAAGGGGATGCAGACCAGAGAAAGACTTGCGTCTTGTTTACATCAGGGTCCCCCATTTTCAATGTCAGATATGGCAACTGCAGCTTAAATTATGCTGTGACCTGCTGCCAATATCCTGTGTAACTAAATCGAATATACTTGTATTGAGAAGACACTTGTACGTTAGTCTAGAGGTCAAATACTTATGTTAATCCTTATTTAAAATGTAACGTTCTGTTGCATGTGTCCAGATGCCGGGCGTCAGTGAAAGACGTGAACCAACAGGAGTTTGTTCGTGCCCTGGCGGCCTTCCTGAAAAAGTGAGTTGACTTAATTAATTTCCTCCAAGGGGTGTGACAGTCACACTATTAAAATAATATAAAAAAGCATATTCCACAGGGCCTCCTGTTATGATACATTTCTTCTGTCACCAGGTCAGGAAAGCTGAAGGTGCCAGACTGGGTGGACCTGGTCAAGCTGGCTAAACACAAGGAGCTGGCCCCTAATGATGAGAACTGGTTCTACACCAGAGCTGGTAAATTGTGACATCATCCCACCATCTCTCGTTTCCACTGCTGTTGGTATTTGGGGGGGGGGGGGGGGGCTTTTCTGTGCCTCGGCTACATTAACTGGGATTTGGTCCATAATTGACTATTCTCTATATTTACTAACTGAGGTTAAATCTGACTATTCTCTATATTTACTAACTGAGGTTAAATCTTGACTTCTTTATATTTACTAACTGAGGTTAATATGACTATTCTTTATATCTACTAACTGAGTTTAAATATGACTATTCTCTATTTACTAACTGAGATTACATATCACTATCATCTATATTTACTAATATCATATCATTTATATTTATTAAATATGACCATTTATATTTACTAACTGAAGTTATATCTGACTATTTTCTAGTATATTTAGAGGTTGAGTAGTTTCCTGTGATATATCACATTCACACTCCAAGTGAGTTAGATTAACTTCACAACTGCAAATATACCCTACCTGCAGTATTTTAGCCTGGTATCACCCTCAGTACCTGCAGTATTTTAGCCTGGTATCACCCTCAGTACCTGCAGTATTTTAGCCTGGTATCATCCTCAGTACCTGCAGTATTTTAGCCTGGTATCACCCTCAGTACCTGCAGTATTTTAGCCTGGTATCACCCTCTACCTGCAGTATTTTAGCCTGGTATCACCCTCAGTACCTGCAGTATTTTAGCCTGGTATCACCCTCTACCTGCAGTATTTTAGCCTGGTATCACCCTCTACCTGCAGTATTTTAGCCTGGTATCACCCTCAGTACCTGCAGTATTTTAGCCTGGTATCACCCTCTACCTGCAGTATTTTAGCCTGGTATCACCCTCTACCTGCAGTATTTTAGCCTGGTATCGCCCTCTACCTGCAGTATTTTAGCCTGGTATCACCCTCTACCTGCAGTATTTTAGCCTGGTATCACCCTCAGTACCTGCAGTATTTTAGCCTGGTATCACCCTCAGTACCTGCAGTATTTTAGCCTGGTATCGCCCTCAGTACCTGCAGTATTTTAGCCTGGTATCACCCTCTACCTGCAGTATTTTAGCCTGGTATCACCCTCAGTACCTGCAGTATTTTAGCCTGGTATCACCCTCTACCTGCAGTATTTTAGCCTGGTATCACCCTCAGTACCTGCAGTATTTTAGCCTGGTATCACCCTCTACCTGCAGTATTTTAGCCTGGTATCACCCTCAGTACCTGCAGTATTTTAGCCAGGTATCACCCTCAGTACCTGCAGTATTTTAGCCTGGTATCACCCTCTACCTGCAGTATTTTAGCCTGGTATCACCCTCTACCTGCAGTATTTTAGCCTGGTATCACCCTCACTACCTGCAGTATTTTAGCCTGGTATCGCCCTCTACCTGCAGTATTTTAGCCTGGTATCACCCTCACTACCTGCAGTATTTTAGCCTGGTATCACCCTCTACCTGCAGTATTTTAGCCTGGTATCGCCCTCTACCTGCAGTATTTTAGCCTGGTATCACCCTCTACCTGCAGTATTTTAGCCTGGTATCACCCTCACTACCTGCAGTATTTTAGCCTGGTATCACCCTCTACATGCAGTATTTTAGCCTGGTATCGCCCTCTACCTGCAGTATTTTAGCCTGGTATCACCCTCACTACCTGCAGTATTTTAGCCTGGTATCACCCTCAGTACCTGCAGTATTTTAGCCTGGTATCACCCTCTACCTGCAGTATTTTAGCCTGGTATCACCCTCAGTACCTGCAGTATTTTAGCCTGGTATCGCCCTCTACCTGCAGTATTTTAGCCTGGTATCACCCTCACTACCTGCAGTATTTTAGCCTGGTATCACCCTCTACCTGCAGTATTTTAGCCTGGTATCACCCTCAGTACCTGCAGTATTTTAGCCTGGTATCACCCTCTACCTGCAGTATTTTAGCCTGGTATCACCCTCACTACCTGCAGTATTTTAGCCTGGTATCACCCTCAGTACCTGCAGTATTTTAGCCTGGTATCACCCTCAGTACCTGCAGTATTTTAGCCTGGTATCGCCCTCAGTACCTGCAGTATTTTAGCCTGGTATCACCCTCAGTACCTGCAGTATTTTAGCCTGGTATCACCCTCTAACTGCAGTATTTTAGCCTGGTATCACCCTCAGTACCTGCAGTATTTTAGCCTGGTATCACCCTCTACCTGCAGTATTTTAGCCTGGTATCACCCTCTACCTGCAGTATTTTAGCCTGGTATCACCCTCTACCTGCAGTATTTTAGCCTGGTATCACCCTCTACCTGCAGTATTTTAGCCTGGTATCACCCTCTACCTGCAGTATTTTAGCCTGGTATCACCCTCTACCTGCAGTATTTTAGCCTGGTATCGCCCTCAGTACCTGCAGTATTTTAGCCTGGTATCAACCTCAGTACCTGCAGTATTTTAGCCTGGTATCACCCTCTACCTGCAGTATTTTAGCCTGGTATCACCCTCTACCTGCAGTATTTTAGCCTGGTATCGCCCTCAGTACCTGCAGTATTTTAGCCTGGTATCACCCTCAGTACCTGCAGTATTTTAGCCTGGTATCACCCTCTACCTGCAGTATTTTAGCCTGGTATCACCCTCTACCTGCAGTATTTTAGCCTGGTATCACCCTCTACCTGCAGTATTTTAGCCTGGTATCGCCCTCAGTACCTGCAGTATTTTAGCCTGGTATCACCCTCTACCTGCAGTATTTTAGCCTGGTATCACCCTCACTACCTGCAGTATTTTAGCCTGGTATCACCCTCTACCTGCAGTATTTTAGCCTGGTATCACCCTCAGTACCTGCAGTATTTTAGCCTGGTATCACCCTCTACCTGCAGTATTTTAGCCTGGTATCACCCTCACTACCTGCAGTATTTTAGCCTGGTATCACCCTCAGTACCTGCAGTATTTTAGCCTGGTATCACCCTCAGTACCTGCAGTATTTTAGCCTGGTATCACCCTCAGTACCTGCAGTATTTTAGCCTGGTATCACCCTCAGTACCTGCAGTATTTTAGCCTGGTATCACCCTCTACCTGCAGTATTTTAGCCTGGTATCACCCTCAGTACCTGCAGTATTTTAGCCTGGTATCACCCTCTACCTGCAGTATTTTAGCCTGGTATCACCCTCAGTACCTGCAGTATTTTAGCCTGGTATCACCCTCTACCTGCAGTATTTTAGCCTGGTATCACCCTCAGTACCTGCAGTATTTTAGCCTGGTATCACCCTCTACCTGCAGTATTTTAGCCTGGTATCACCCTCAGTACCTGCAGTATTTTAGCCTGGTATCACCCTCTACCTGCAGTATTTTAGCCTGGTATCACCCTCTACCTGCAGTATTTTAGCCTGGTATCACCCTCTACCTGCAGTATTTTAGCCTGGTATCACCCTCTACCTGCAGTATTTTAGCCTGGTATCACCCTCAGTACCTGCAGTATTTTAGCCTGGTATCACCCTCAGTACCTGCAGTATTTTAGCCTGGTATCACCTTCTACCTGCAGTATTTTAGCCTGGTATCACCCTCACTACCTGCAGTATTTTAGCCTGGTATCACCCTCTACCTGCAGTATTTTAGCCTGGTATCACCCTCAGTACCTGCAGTATTTTAGCCTGGTATCACCCTCTACCTGCAGTATTTTAGCCTGGTATCACCCTCTACCTGCAGTATTTTAGCCTGGTATCACCCTCTACCTGCAGTATTTTAGCCTGGTATCACCCTCTACCTGCAGTATTTTAGCCTGGTATCACCCTCTACCTGCAGTATTTTAGCCTGGTATCACCCTCAGTACCTGCAGTATTTTAGCCTGGTATCGCCCTCAGTACCTGCAGTATTTTAGCCTGGTATCACCCTCTACCTGCAGTATTTTAGCCTGGTATCACCCTCAGTACCTGCAGTATTTTAGCCTGGTATCACCCTCTACCTGCAGTATTTTAGCCTGGTATCACCCTCAGTACCTGCAGTATTTTAGCCTGGTATCACCCTCTACCTGCAGTATTTTAGCCTGGTATCACCCTCAGTACCTGCAGTATTTTAGCCTGGTATCGCCCTCAGTACCTGCAGTATTTTAGCCTGGTATCACCCTCAGTACCTGCAGTATTTTAGCCTGGTATCACCCTCTACCTGCAGTATTTTAGCCTGGTATCACCCTCTACCTGCAGTATTTTAGCCTGGTATCACCCTCTACCTGCAGTATTTTAGCCTGGTATCACCCTCTACCTGCAGTATTTTAGCCTGGTATCACCCTCACTACCTGCAGTATTTTAGCCTGGTATCGCCCTCTACCTGCAGTATTTTAGCCTGGTATCACCCTCACTACCTGCAGTATTTTAGCCTGGTATCACCCTCTACCTGCAGTATTTTAGCCTGGTATCACCCTCAGTACCTGCAGTATTTTAGCCTGGTATCACCCTCTACCTGCAGTATTTTAGCCTGGTATCACCCTCTACCTGCAGTATTTTAGCCTGGTATCACCCTCTACCTGCAGTATTTTAGCCTGGTATCACCCTCTACCTGCAGTATTTTAGCCTGGTATCACCCTCTACCTGCAGTATTTTAGCCTGGTATCACCCTCACTACCTGCAGTATTTTAGCCTGGTATCGCCCTCTACCTGCAGTATTTTAGCCTGGTATCACCTTCAGTACCTGCAGTATTTTAGCCTGGTATCACTCTCACTACCTGCAGTATTTTAGCCTGGTATCACCCTCAGTACCTGCAGTATTTTAGCCTGGTATCACCCTCAGTACCTGCAGTATTTTAGCCTGGTATCACCCTCTACCTGCAGTATTTTAGCCTGGTATCACCCTCAGTACCTGCAGTATTTTAGCCTGGTATCACCCTCTACCTGCAGTATTTTAGCCTGGTATCACCCTCTACCTGCAGTATTTTAGCCTGGTATCACCCTCTACCTGCAGTATTTTAGCCTGGTATCACCCTCTACCTGCAGTATTTTAGCCTGGTATCACCCTCTACCTGCAGTATTTTAGCCTGGTATCACCCTCTACCTGCAGTATTTTAGCCTGGTATCGCCCTCAGTACCTGCAGTATTTTAGCCTGGTATCACCCTCAGTACCTGCAGTATTTTAGCCTGGTATCACCCTCTACCTGCAGTATTTTAGCCTGGTATCACCCTCTACCTGCAGTATTTTAGCCTGGTATCGCCCTCAGTACCTGCAGTATTTTAGCCTGGTATCACCCTCACTACCTGCAGTATTTTAGCCTGGTATCACCCTCTACCTGCAGTATTTTAGCCTGGTATCACCCTCAGTACCTGCAGTATTTTAGCCTGGTATCACCCTCAGTACCTGCAGTATTTTAGCCTGGTATCACCCTCTACCTGCAGTATTTTAGCCTGGTATCACCCTCAGTACCTGCAGTATTTTAGCCTGGTATCACCCTCACTACCTGCAGTATTTTAGCCTGGTATCACCCTCTACCTGCAGTATTTTAGCCTGGTATCACCCTCAGTACCTGCAGTATTTTAGCCTGGTATCGCCCTCTACCTGCAGTATTTTAGCCTGGTATCACCCTCAGTACCTGCAGTATTTTAGCCTGGTATCACCCTCTACCTGCAGTATTTTAGCCTGGTATCACCCTCAGTACCTGCAGTATTTTAGCCTGGTATCACCCTCTACCTGCAGTATTTTAGCCTGGTATCACCCTCAGTACCTGCAGTATTTTAGCCTGGTATCACCCTCTACCTGCAGTATTTTAGCCTGGTATCACCCTCACTACCTGCAGTATTTTAGCCTGGTATCACCCTCTACCTGCAGTATTTTAGCCTGGTATCACCCTCACTACCTGCGGTATTTTAGCCTGGTATCACCCTCTACCTGCAGTATTTTAGCCTGGTATCACCCTCACTACCTGCAGTATTTTAGCCTGGTATCACCCTCTACCTGCAGTATTTTAGCCTGGTATCGCCCTCAGTACCTGCAGTATTTTAGCCTGGTATCACCCTCTACCTGCAGTATTTTAGCCTGGTATCACCCTCACTACCTGCAGTATTTTAGCCTGGTATCACCCTCAGTACCTGCAGTATTTTAGCCTGGTATCACCCTCAGTACCTGCAGTATTTTAGCCTGGTATCACCCTCAGTACCTGCAGTATTTTAGCCTGGTATCACCCTCAGTACCTGCAGTATTTTAGCCTGGTATCACCCTCAGTACCTGCAGTATTTTAGCCTGGTATCACCCTCTACCTGCAGTATTTTAGCCTGGTATCACCCTCAGTACCTGCAGTATTTTAGCCTGGTATCACCCTCTACCTGCAGTATTTTAGCCTGGTATCGCCCTCTACCTGCAGTATTTTAGCCTGGTATCACCCTCAGTACCTGCAGTATTTTAGCCTGGTATCACCCTCTACCTGCAGTATTTTAGCCTGGTATCACCCTCACTACCTGCAGTATTTTAGCCTGGTATCACCCTCTACCTGCAGTATTTTAGCCTGGTATCACCCTCTACCTGCAGTATTTTAGCCTGGTATCACCCTCTACCTGCAGTATTTTAGCCTGGTATCACCCTCAGTACCTGCAGTATTTTAGCCTGGTATCACCCTCACTACCTGCAGTATTTTAGCCTGGTATCACCCTCAGTACCTGCAGTATTTTAGCCTGGTATCACCCTCTACCTGCAGTATTTTAGCCTGGTATCACCCTCAGTACCTGCAGTATTTTAGCCTGGTATCACCCTCAGTACCTGCAGTATTTTAGCCTGGTATCACCCTCAGTACCTGCAGTATTTTAGCCTGGTATCGCCCTCAGTACCTGCAGTATTTTAGCCTGGTATCACCCTCAGTACCTGCAGTATTTTAGCCTGGTATCGCCCTCAGTACCTGCAGTATTTTAGCCTGGTATCGCCCTCAGTACCTGCTGTATTTTAGCCTGGTATCGCCCTCAGTACCTGCAGTATTTTAGCCTGGTATCACCCTCAGTACCTGCAGTATTTTAGCCTGGTATCGCCCTCAGTACCTGCAGTATTTTAGCCTGGTATCATCCTCAGTACCTGCAGTATTTTAGCCTGGTATCGCCCTCAGTACCTGCAGTATTTTAGCCTGGTATCACCCTCAGTACCTGCAGTATTTTAGCCTGGTATCGCCCTCAGTACCTGCAGTATTTTAGCCTGGTATCACCCTCAGTACCTGCAGTATTTTAGCCTGGTATCGCCCTCAGTACCTGCAGTATTTTAGCCTGGTATCGCCCTCAGTACCTGCAGTATTTTAGCCTGGTATCACCCTCAGTACCTGCAGTATTTTAGCCTGGTATCACCCTCAGTACCTGCAGTATTTTAGCCTGGTATCACCCTCAGTACCTGCAGTATTTTAGCCTGGTATCACCCTCAGTACCTGCAGTATTTTAGCCTGGTATCACCCTCAGTACCTGCAGTATTTTAGCCTGGTATCACCCTCAGAACCTGCAGTATTTTAGCCTGGTATCGCCCTCAGTACCTGCAGTATTTTAGCCTGGTATCGCCCTCAGTACCTGCAGTATTTTAGCCTGGTATCACCCTCAGTACCTGCAGTATTTTAGCCTGGTATCGCCCTCAGTACCTGCAGTATTTTAGCCTGGTATCACCCTCAGTACCTGCAGTATTTTAGCCTGGTATCGCCCTCAGTACCTGCAGTATTTTAGCCTGGTATCGCCCTCAGTACCTGCAGTATTTTAGCCTGGTCTCACCCTCAGTACCTGCAGTATTTTAGCCTGGTATCATCCTCAGTACCTGCAGTATTTTAGCCTGGTATCACCCTCAGTACCTGCAGTATTTTAGCCTGGTATCACCCTCAGTACCTGCAGTATTTTAGCCTGGTATCGCCCTCAGTACCTGCAGTATTTTAGCCTGGTATCGCCCTCAGTACCTGCAGTATTTTAGCCTGGTATCACCCTCAGTACCTGCAGTATTTTAGCCTGGTATCGCCCTCAGTACCTGCAGTATTTTAGCCTGGTATCGCCCTCAGTACCTGCAGTATTTTAGCCTGGTATCACCCTCAGTACCTGCAGTATTTTAGCCTGGTATCATCCTCACTACCTGCAGTATTTTAGCCTGGTATCACCCTCAGTACCTGCAGTATTTTAGCCTGGTATCGCCCTCTACCTGCAGTATTTTAGCCTGGTATCGCCCTCAGTACCTGCAGTATTTTAGCCTGGTATCACCCTCAGTACCTGCAGTATTTTAGCCTGGTATCGCCCTCTACCTGCAGTATTTTAGCCTGGTATCGCCCTCAGTACCTGCAGTATTTTAGCCTGGTATCACACTCAGTACCTGAATTGAATTGTTTGGGGGGAAAAAGAAAAACATCGTGATGTGTATCGCCGAAAGGTCAGAAAATACAAAATACACCACACAATGTCGTGGTGCTATGAAAGAATCTGTCGGCAATGAATGAACTTACTGCGATCGCCTGAGTGAAAAATAGATTTGCGTGGAGTGAATCTGGGTCACGCTATATACTTGGTACTTGTAGTCTATCGTGCGATTAAAGACCATGTCCCTGTCTGCGTAGAGTCTATACATCCAACACCAAATCCCATAATTCCTAGCGAAACGAAACTGAATGTGGCCTCCTTTCAATAATAATATGGGCTATTGTTGCATCGCCAAAGAAGCACTTCCTTTCAATACATTTAAGCCGCTAATTTTGCTCTGCAAGAACAACAAAGTGGATAATGGATATCAGTCCATTTTATGACAACCACGTCCGATGTGGAGAGATGATAAGATGATGATTGATGTGATGATTGATTGACGGGGACACGAACACTTCTAACTAGGGCTGGGCGATATGACTATTATATAAATATCGGGTACAGTTCATTAACGATACACTTTTTTAACGTATCGTGGATATCGCAATGTTTTGCCCAAGAGGATTGTGTCGCGTCAATCTGGTCCACACCCGTTCAAACTTTTGAACAACGCCGCCCCCACACACACTACTGCATCAAAGTTACTACTTATTATTAACAAAGGCATTCGTTTTGTGGCATTAACGTTGTATAGTTACACGTTCAATAACATCAGCGTATTTACCGAAACATAGCAACGTCCGATGACGACATAGATAGCAAGCATTACTGTTCATTACCCCATTCTGTTCAGTTACCCCATTCTAGACTGATTTTAGACGTCTATGTCATGACGTTGAAACAACGTCTAAACATAGACGTTCAAAACACGTCTAAGCTTAGACGTTCAAAACACGTCTAGAATAGACGTCTACCAAACTTTCACTTTTCACCCCATTCTAGACTGATTTTAGTCGTCTATGTTATGACGTTGAAACAACGTCTAAACATAGACGTTCAAAACACGTCTAAGCTTAGACGTTGAAAACACGTCTAGAATAGACGTCTACCAAACTTTCACTTTTCACCCCATTCTAGACTGATTTTAGACGTCTATGTCATGACGTTGAAACAACGTCTAAACATAGACGTTCAAAACACGTCTAAGCTTAGACGTTCAAAACACGTCTAGAATAGACGTCTACCAAACTTTCACTTTTCACCCCATTCTAGACTGATTTTAGACGTCTATGTTATGACGTTGAAACAACGTCTAAACATAGACGTTCAAAACACGTCTAAGCTTAGACGTTCAAAACACGTCTAGAATAGACGTCTACCAAACTTTCACTTTTCACCCCATTCTAGACTGATTTTAGACGTCTGTCATGAGGTTGTAACAACGTCTAAGCTTAGACGTTCAAAACACGTCCGTTGAAAACACGTCTAGAATAGACGTCTACCAAACTTTCACTTTTCACCCCATTCTAGACCGAATTTAGCCTAGACGTCTATGGGCCATTTAGACGTCTTTTAAACGTCTATTCAACGTAAAATTGCTCAGAGGGTAATATGAGAAAGTCCACATTACAGTTCTACTTTTGTTTTGATGTGAAAAGTGATGCTGCATAAGATGACTGCACTTAGCACTGACTGAGAAAGCACATAATAGTTCTACTTTGACGTTTTAATGTTGGACCAAAGCATTGCATGTAATTAGAATACAGGCAAATAAAAGTAATTTAGTTTAAAGTACAATCTTGGCTGTCTTTTTCTCTCAACGCTTCAATATGTAGATCTTGCCTTCACCAAAAAAAAAAAGTGATCTTGGGCTTAAAAAGGTTGGTGACCACTGACCTAGACTCTGTGTGTGTGTGTGTGTGTGTGTGTGTGTGTGTGTGTGTGTGTGTGTGTGTGCGTGTGTGTGTGCGTGTGTGTGTGTGGATCAGTGTGTGTTGGTTCAAGTTGCTGTAAGTGTTACTTGTATTACAGTGTGTGTTGGTTCAAGTTGCTGTAAGTGTTACTTGTATTACAGTGTGTGTTGGTTCAAGTTGCTGTAAGTGTTACTTGTATTACAGTGTGTGTTGGTTCAAGTTGCTGTAAGTGTTACTTGTATTACAGGGTGTGTTGGTTCAAGTTGCTGTAAGTGTTACTTGTATTACAGTGTGTGTTGGTTCAAGTTGCTGTAAGTGTTACTTGTATTACAGTGTGTGTTGGTTCAAGTTGCTGTAAGTGTTACTTGTATTACAGTGTGTGTTGGTTCAAGTTGCTGTAAGTGTTACTTGTATTACAGTGTGTGTTGGTTCAAGTTGCTAAAAGTGGTATTTGTTGTTAGAATAATAGCTACACGTTGAATCGGTGATCGGGATCAGAGCATATCTGTTAGATAGATAGATTCATCCCTTGGGGACATGCAGGTATAGCTCTCACAGTACAGTTGACAGTCGTTACAATATATACAGTAAACGGACACACAATAAAAAGAGCTAGAGCACCTTTCAGTTGTGGATAACATCGCAGATTGACCAAACAACCCAACTTTCTAAACATACCTTCCATCATTCTGCTGTGAAGCTTCAAGCTGCTAGTTCTGTCCTTCCTGGTTCCTCTCGTTACTGTGCGGGAAGTAGTTAATAAAGAATGTGGAACGCCCTACCCAAAGCTGTAAAGGAATGTGGATCACTACCCACTTTCAAAACCTCTCTCAAGGGACACCTACGGGAGACTGCAATTCAACACTGGCCCCTGTAAATATCCTAACCCAACCCCCTCCAATGTACAGTTTTGCTTGTTTATACAGTGTGCCCCCCCCCCCCCCCCCCCAACCACCTCCAATGTAAATTACCCAGTATGGTTGTCAATATCCCAATGTACCCAACCCCCCCCCACCCAACCTCCTCCAATGTACAGTTTCTACGTCAAATGTATATACTCCCTTTTCTTGACTCCTTCTGTATCACAAACAGTACTGTATTTGCAAATCTGGTATGTCATAAATGTATAGATGTAGCAGTACTGACTATCTGTATGTCATGTATGTCATATGTCCTGATGAATTGAAAATGGGGGACCCTGATGTAAACAAGACGAAAGTCTTTCTCTGGTCTGCATCCCCTTAACAATTGTGTGTATTGAGCTGTACTGTATTGTACCCATTCTGCAATCTGTTAATAAAGTTTTCAATCAATCAATCAATCAAATGTAGGCGTGTTTGAGATTGGCGAGGCGGACGCAGATCTGCGCAGGTTTTATTGCAATAGGGGGTATCTGCAGAGCCGCAGAGCCGGCGTGGACGGGTTTGAGGCGGGGCTTCGTGGCGTAGCCGTAGACAAGTATTAGTGGCCTGGACGCGTGAATATTAAAGGCAACCAACTTGTGTTCGGCTTTTCTCTGATTGGCCGCGACCCCCCGCCCCCACGCGCAGCCAAGCGGCAGCCGTCCCACGTCCCAAATGAAATCCAAGGAGCAAGCGGCAGCGCGGGCAACCAACTTGTGTACCAACCAACTTGTGTTCAGCTGCTGTACCAACCAACTTGTGTTCAGCTGCGGTAGCAGTGGAGCGCTGCTGACTGATTATTATGTTTTGCGTTTTTAACAACCAACTACCAGATTCACTCGTCACTGTACATCACCTCTGAAGTATAAACAAAGCCCATACAGTTATGAAATGCGCTGAACTAGAAAGCGTAACGTTATTATGTTTCGCGTTTTTAACAACCAACTACCAGATTCACTCGTCACTGTACATCACTTCAGCTCCAGCAGCAGCAGCGGCCGTGCTCCGTTGTAGGAAGCCCTTCAATGACAGCGCTCTCATATTTTGCGAATGCATAAACTATATCTTAAATTATGGCTATGTGTCTAATATGGCTGTCGCTTATCAATGACTTCGCGACAGCCATATTAAACACTCACTGTACATCAGTGTGGAACTGTACGCTGTAACGTTATGTTATTTCGCCCGTGGAGGCTGCTGAAGCGCCAGCGGGGCGACGCGGTGGTTTGTCCCCGGCTTCCGTGCGCCGCCCGCGGCTTGACTCGGTCCAACTCCAGCAGCAGCAGCGGCCGTGCTCCGTTGTAGGAAGCCCTTCAATGACAGCGCTCTCATATTTTGCGAATGCATAAACTATATCTTAAATTATGGCTATGTGTCTAATATGGCTGTCGCTTATCAATGACTTCGCGACAGCCATATTAGACACATCGCCATAATTTAAGATATAGTTTATGCATTCGCAAATATGAGAGCTCTGTCATTGAAGTGGGTGGTGGCAGCGTTACTAACAGTAGCGATTTTTATTGTTTTGTCATGACCAAACATAATCCCAACATAGATAGGAGGTGTACTGTATGTCAGTATGTTAGTTAGTTAGTTAGGCAGTTGGCGATAGCGATATGGCATTAACCAACAAGGGCATTAACGCAAACACAAGGACCTCCTCTCAGAGCACCTGGGGGAGCCTCATGCGCATGCGCGGCCACTCTGCTGCGTCTCTCGCGTCTCTCTTGCCGCGAAGGCTGCCGCGAAGGGCGTGTGCTAGTGGCCGTGTGGCCAATCAGAGAAACGCTGAACACAAGTTGGTTGCCTTTAATATTCACGCGGCCTGCGTAAGTATTTGCACTACTGCGCGGATGAGGGGGGGGGGGTGGGGGGGGGGGGACTCTCTTGCTCGCTCCCTCTCTCGTTTACGACACATACACAACTTAACTTTCGTCTCGTTTACATCAGGGTCCCCCATTTTCAACTTCACTTTCGTCTCGTTTACATAGATCCCCCATTTTCAACTTAAATTTCGTCTCGTTTACATAGGTACATAGACAGTAATGTTACATCTAGACATTTATGACATACCAGATCTAGTAATAATAGAGTATATACATTTGAGGGGGAATACATTTACATGTAGTCATTTAGCTGACGCTTTTTTTTTTTTTTTTTTTAACTTTTTTTTTTTTTAGCGTTTATCGCTTTTCCTGGTCAAGCATGACCGACAGTTGCAGGGTGAAACGGGAGAGAGAGCAGGGGAAGACATTTGGTAAATGACGGCGGGTCCGGGAATCGAACTCGGGGTCAGCCTGATCCGCGACGCAGCGCGGTACTCCGCGACACAGCGCGGTACATGGTGTGCTACTGGAGCGCCCCTTAGCTGACGCTTTTATCCAAAGCGACTTATAGGTACATAGACAGTAATGTTACATCTAGACATTTATGACATACCAGATCTAGTAATAATAGAGTATATACATTTGAGGGGGAATACATTTACATTTAGTCATTTAGCTGACGCTTTTATCCAAAGCGACTTACAAGTTCTGTACGACAAGCCATCAGGAAGGGCACAACTCTATCAGCTGAGTAACAATGTTCATAAAGTGTTGAGTGCTACAGTGTAGGTTAGTTTATTAGGACAAGTGCATGACAGTAAGGTTAGTTAGGGTTAGATTTATTTTTATTTTTTTATTCAGAATGGTTGAAGAAGTGCGTCTTTAGTCGACGGCGAAAGATTGGACGGGTTTCGGCTGTCCTAACTGGGGTGGGTAGTTCATTCCACCATTGTGGGGCAAGGACTGAGAATAGGCGACTTCTCTTTGATGACCCTCCCGGAGCTTGGATAGGAGTAGGAATAAACTGTACATATACAGCACTGTTTGAACCTGGCACACAACATACTTCACATGTCATTTTTCTTTTTGTGGAGACGAAGATGATGAGTACCAGTCTTCTCCTCAGACATATAAAATCAGTTTTTCAATACAAGTACGACTTTTGAGTGTGAATGAAAACTTTATTTTAACAAGATTGCAGAATGGGTACAATACAGTACGGCTCAATACACACAATTGTTAAGGGGATGCAGACCAGAGAAAGACGTTTGTCTTGTTTACATCAGGGTCATATCGACATAGGGACATACAGGTATTTAGTACCGATACAGAGAAGAGAAGGGGCGTGGCGCTTGACAGAATGATCGATGGGTGTTTGAGGAACTTTTGCCTAGTTGTAGCTTCTTTAAATAGGCCATAATCACCGCCGCTGAGCAATGCAGAGAAAGCAATTAATTATCCTGCCCTCCTCCATCTGCCTCAAAACAGAGGAGACGTCCTCTGTTTTTTTGTTAAATTGGGCGATCATGATGCTGACTTACTTAGTATTTGAAGTAAACCTGGCTATAGTCATGACAAACTTAAACAGTTGGTTGGGAATGTATGTCCATACATTGTTTGCTGGCTACATGTCACAACAATATGACCAATCATTTTGTGTCATGTACTCATGTCACAATCGCAGTCTTAAAACCCTGTACCCGTTGCTCTTGAAGGGTTCATCTATTAGACAAGTACAGTACAATGAGAAAGGTAGTGCGACCTTCCACACGTTACACTCTCCCAGTGAGAATCTGCGCGGCCAGGCTGGCTGCCGGCTGGCTGCACATGCGTCGGAGGAAAGCATGTGACAGTCTCCGGCCTCTCGGACCAACAGTAGGGGGGGGTGCGCAACAAACAGGAAGGGGGTTGGGAATTGGCATAACGACTAACAGTGGGATGGGAGAAAAATCGGAAAAAGGAGGGGGGGAAAGATAATAAAAAAAAAAAAAAAACTCTAATGATTGCGGAGGAGGAGGCTCTCAACCTAGTTAGGGTTAGGGTTAGGGTTAGGATTCGGTAGTTGATGGGGAGCCAGTGGAGTGTTTGCAGGGTGGGGGTGATGTGCTGCCAGGGTTTGGTGTGCGTGAGGACCCTTGCAGCCGAGTTCAGCGCTGCTTCTTCCTTTCACGGTCGATGTTGTCATCGAATGCCTCCCACTCACTAATATGAAAAAGCATAATATATAGAAAATGTAAAAAAGTTTGACAATGCAATATTCTGGTAATTCTACACTGTACCACTATACGGTCTAATAGCGATATGACCAGGACAACACATACTGTGACAATAAATTCAAAACAAGACATTTAAAAGAGAAAATGTTTCAGATAATAAAAACGAATCTGATGATTAGGATAATGTTGGCATGCCTTTTGTCGACATCTGGGCGGGGTCCAGAAGATTTCTTCAGCCCTCTTACTGGTGACCTCATTGACTGCTGCAATAGCGCTTATAGTGGCCTGTCATGGAGAGAGAAGATTACAGTTTACCCCATGAGACAAAGGCAAGTAAATTAGCCCCTGGATCATGCATTATTTTTCAATAACTGCACACATTAGAATTGAAATCTCTCAACAAAGGCTTGTTTCATACATAGTGAAAAGTAAAAATATCATACAAATTCACCTCAGGCAGCAAGACCTCAAGGATATAGGCTACATTATCCAGGATGGGTACAGATGAGACTGTGCTGGCCAGGATGTTTGACAAGAAGTCAAACACTGGGTTTTGATGCCCGTCGTCCTGAAAATAGACTGGGGCACACGTTGACAAGTTTCAAGTTCAAGTTTCTTTAATAGTTGTCATACAGAAGTACAGAATACTTTTATACAAAATGCTTCTTACTGTTACGCTCCAGAGACTGTGCAAGACAAGATAAGTATGAAATAAAATAACATAGTATAGCATGTAAATTAGAAGTAAAAAATTAGGTCACAGTGTTCAGTATAGACATATGTACAATGTTCGATGCAGAATAGACGTAACTGAGTTACCATATAACAATATACTATGCAGTGTACTAATATACAATACTATATAGTGCAAAGCAGAAATGGGATGAGGTACAATTTAGGTACAATTTACAGTAGGTGTACGAGTTGTAGTGCAAATCCTTTATCAATAAATATAAAGTGTGTTTGTGTGATCTAAAGTGTGGAGAGTGGGTGCTGCAGTGTGTTGTTTGTTTAAGTGAGTGTGTGCGTGTGGGTGTGTGTGCTGTGTGCATTTGATGGTTGTTGCATAGTGTTTATTGTTCGTTGAGCAGCCTGATGGCCTGGGGATAGAAGCTTCTTCTGAGTCTTTCTGTGCTCGCCTTAAGACTCCGGTATCGCTTGCCTGACCGCAGCAGTTCAAAGAGGCAGTTGTTCGGGTGGCTGGAGTCCTTGGTGATTCTCTTCGCCTTCCCCCTGCACCGCTTGTTGTAAATGTTCTGGAGGGTGGGAAGCCCCCCTCCAATTGTGCGTTCGGCTGAACGTGTCACTCTTTGTAGTCTGCTACGGTCTTGTGCAGTGCTATTCCCAAACCCGGAGGTGATGTTGCCAGTCAGGATGCTCTCTATTGTACATGAGTAGAAGTTCCTAAGGATCTTCTGACTGACTTGGAACTTCCTTAGGCGCCTGAGGAAGTAGAGGCGTTGTCGTGCCTTCTTCACAACACTGTCAATGTGTGTGGTCCATGTCAAGTCCTCGGATATGTGGGCTCCGAGGTACTTGAAACTGTTCACTCTCTCAACCGGTGCCCCGTCGATGCTGAGGGGGCTGTAGTCCTTGACCCCCGACCTCCTGAAGTCCACAATCATCTCTTTTGTTTTGCTGACGTTCAGGGAGAGGCAGTTCTCCTGACACCACTGTGACAGATTCTCTACCTCTTCCAGGTAGGCCCTCTCGTCGTTGGCAGAGATCAGGCCCACCACTACTGTGTCATCAGCAAATTTGATGATTGTGTTGTTGTTCTGCTGTGCCACGCAGTCATGTGTGTACAGGGAGTAGAGGAGGGGGCTCAGAACACAGCCCTGGGGGGCCCCTATGTTGAGCGTGATGGATGAGGAGGTGCAGTTGCCTGCTCTTACCACCTGGGGTCTGCCCGTCAGGAAGTCCAAGACCCACTGGCAGAGGTCATAGTTCAAGCCCAGGTCCCTGAGCTTGGCTATGAGTTTGGAGGAGACTATGGTGTTGATGAACAGCATTCTCACATAGTTCCCCTGCCTCTTGTCCAGGTGTGATGCTGCTGTGTGCAGCACATGGGCTATGGCGTCCTCCGTGGACCTGTTGGGGCGATATGCAAATTGCAGGGGGTCCAGGTTGATGGGGAGGGAGGAACAGATGTAGCCCTTCACTAGCTTCTCAAAGCACTTCATGGCTATGGAGGTGAGGGCTACAGGGCGGTAGTCGTTGAGGCAAGCGGGCGTAGATTTTTTGGGTACAGGGATGATGGTGGACTTCTTCAGACAGGTGGGGATCACAGCCTGTTCCAAGGACAGGTTAAAGATGTCAGTGAAGGGAGCTCCCGTAGCTCACCGCATATCTCGGCGCTATTTCTGCGTCGGGGAAAACCGTGCTCGTCACGGATCTGGGGGACACGAGTTCGATTCCCGGACCCGCCGTCATTTCTCAGAATGTCTTCCCCTGCTCTACATCCCATTTCAACCTGTTTCTGTCGGTCATGCTTGACCAGAAAAAGCGATAAACGCTAAAAAATAAAGTAAAAAAAAAAAAAAAAAAAATGTCAGTGAATACCGGGGCCAGTTGGTCGGCACAGACTTTTAGGACGCGGCCGGGGATGCCGTCCAGTCCTGCTGCCTTCCTGATATTCACTTTTTTAAAGATCCGCCTCACCTCATGCTCTGTTACCCTGAACACTGAGTCTCCATCAGCAGACCCCCCCCCCCCCCCCCATTGCCGTGGTTTGTAGGCTGGTGTTGTAATTCACAGCCTCAAACCTCGCATAGAAGGAATTGAGATCATTTGCTAAGGAGATGTCACTGTTCAGTTTGAGGGAGGTGCCTTTGTAATCTGTCATTGTTCTGAGGCCCTGCCACATTCCTCTAGAGTCAGCCTGTTCAAACTGAAGTTCAACTTTATCCCTGTAACGCCGTTTTGCCTCTATTACTGCTCTCCTGACGTTGTATCTTGCCGTCTTGTGTTCTTCCATGTTGCCTGTCACCAGCCCGGTGTTGTAGGCTGATGTGCGCACTTTCAGAGCCTCACGGACGGATTTATCTACCCAGGGCTTTTGATTTGGGTAGATTCTAATTGTGGTAGAGGGGATTGTTTCTTCTACCAGAGTACAGACAAAGTCAAGCACCGTTTCAGTGTATTCGTTAATATTGGCTGTGTTATCACGGAATACACTCCAGTCTGTGCATTCAAGCGCAGCTTGGAGTGTCTCCTCTGACGTCACAATCCAACGCTTAACCTCTCGCGATACTACCGGCGTTCGCTTGAGACTTTGTTTATACTTTGGCAAAAGAAAAATGGCGGTGTGATCGGACTTACCGAATGGGCTAAGAGCCTGTGACTTGTACCCATTCTTAAATTGCGAGACAGGTCACATGCTGATAGAAATTCGGCAACACCTTTTTAAGACGCGCGCTGTTGAAATCGCCCAGAACCAAAATGGCAGCGTCAACGCTAGCTATCTGGAGTTTATTTACCTCGTCGTGTAACTTTGAAAGTGCGGTCCCAGTATTTGCGTGTGGTGGAATGTACACTCCGATGAGGATGATGGACGTTAACTCCCTCGGGAGAAAGAAGGGTCGACATTTGATCGTGATAAACTCCAGGTCTGGGGAGCAGTGGTTAGACAATTCCTTTGCGTTGCCTATATCGCACCACTCCTTGTTTATCATGAAGGCAATGCCGCCTCCTCTCGTCTTTAGTGATTCTTCTGCCGTCCGGTCCTTGCGGAGAACGAAGAAGTGGTCTGCCGGTTCTATTGCATGATTCGGGACATATGTAGACAGCCACGTTTCTGTGAAACAGAGGACATTGCAGTCCCGAATGTCCCTCTGGAATTGGATCCGTGCTCTGATGTCGTCCAGTTTATTTCCTATCGATTGCACATTGGCCAACAATATGCTGGGCAATGTGGTTCTGTGTCGTTTGGACCTCAGTCTGTTTCGGACCCCGGCTCTTCTTCCACGTCGTCGCCTTGGCCACGGCCACAACAAAGGATCTCGGCGGGCCGGCTCTTCTTCCACGTCGTCGCCTTGGCCACGGCCACAACAAAGGATCTCGGCGGGCCACTGCTGCTGTTCAGCAATCCGATCCAGAGAGCAATCCAATCGGTAAGTTTTCCTTAATCCAATGTCAATGATTGACTGACGGTCATACACATATAATGCACCAACAGTTGGTGCAAATAAAACTCTTAAAACTATAAAAATTAACAAAAGTAAGCACAGTCTCGACGGAGCGATCAGAAAGGCAGCCGGTCGGGGCAGCGCCATTTCAAATTTATGACCGCTTCTTGCTTGGTGACCTCTGGATGTACTTCTGCAACCAGTTTGACGGTTCTCTGCCACTTACGACGGCCTGAGAGTACAGAAAAGCAAGGAGAGAGAATCGTCCAGGATCAAATCAATGTAGACAGTCAGATGGGCTTGGTAAACACAGATTTGGCAACAGGTGCCAACATACTGTACCTTTAGGTGTTCTTTAGTCCGATGTGCTGTGATGATGAAGTCCACCAGCTTTTTTTGTTCAGCACTGCGGTCCATGGCAACCTGGAGGTGTTGTGGGATACTGGTAGTAATCCTTGAAGTCGAAGTCCGAGGCACCCTGTAAACAGGTTGTAGCAGTCCTTGGAGCAGACACCTCGACTCCCTGGTCCTGTGGGCAAACCTCTTGCCATGCCTTTCAAATTATGAAAAACAATTATAAGTTATTATTGCTTCAACACATGTTGACTAATTATACTCCAAGATACTGTAACGTACCCCTCAGTTTGGAAGCGCTCCATTAGTAGACCACTCACGAATTGAGTTCATGTCCAACTAAAAATCACAGACATGACAAACAATAACATGGGATTATCATTAATGGCCAATGAGTTGTACAATTGAGCTATATTGGTAGGCAATGGCATGATGTCATGAGAATGATATGAAGTGGTATTTTTAAGTAATTGCAATCACAAGTATCTCTGCTTGCAAGTTGTGCAATATGTGTTACATAGGCCCTTTACTTTGGTTGGAAATACAGACCTCTGTGAACTGGAACCGGGTGTTGACGACAATGCAAAGGGTGTACTGAAAAAAGGGGTGGGGGAAGAGCGCTTTTAATTTCCTAACTCCACTAAAACGTGGTGCAATATGTAATGTTCTGTGTCTTCAATAGAAGACTTAATATATATATATTCAAGGGTAAAACCAATGTATACCAATATGAAACAATCTTACCATAAGCATAAAAATCCCACAGTCAATTCCATTTGTTTGTCTTGGAATGAACATGTGCTAGAAATGAAATAAGTTATTAATGCCCATGAAGAAAAGAAAATGAGGGCTTTATACATATGTTATCTTACAACATAACAATGATGGCAGAAATCATGGGGGATAATAGTAATGACTGTATTAGCTTTTCACCTGCAAATCATAGGCCGTGGTCTCAGTCCAGGGTCTAGGATCTATGCCCTGTGCCACACGCCTGAGGGGGGGAGGGGGCAGAATTAATGATTGGATATCAGTATAATAACTGGACTTTGAGAAGTCTTTATTCGGCATGCAGACAGACACGCAGTTAGTTGGGTCGCTGATGCGTTTGAGTCTCTGCACTCCCTCCCCCCAAGGGCAGCCAGGAGCAGTATCTCTTTATGAACATTGTCACTCAGCTGATAGAGTTGTGCCCTTCCTGATGGCTTGTCGTACAGAACTTGTAAGTCGCTTTGGATAAAAGCGTCAGCTAAATGACTAAATGTAAATGTATTCCCCCTCAAATGTATATACTCTATTATTACTAGATCTGGTATGTCAACACTTTATGAACATTGTTACCAGCTGTCGTATATTTTGATAAATATAGCTCCTAAAAACATACTGTGGAACTGTCCCCAAAAGATATTAAGTGCAAAGAGTGATAGAGGTTTTTTCAAGTTACAGGGAAACAGATATTGGATGCAGAGAATAGGTATTTTGAAATAGATAGTCAGTTAATTAAAGTAAGCTATACTAGGGGAAAAATGACTGTAATACACTTTTAGTCTATAAAAGTTAATAATTAATAAGTGAGACAGTAAAGTATACTGGGAACATGATGTAGTTAAGAACTGTTCTCAGGATAGTGTGTGTGAGGGGGCTTGGAATGTGAGCACTGAGACAATGGGAGGTCAACAGAGACTATTTACAGGGTGTTGGCCAAATGTTGGAACAAAGGATGAGCACATATCATGTAGATGTTATCTAGCTGCCTTGTGACACAGATACAGACAGCTGGTCAGAGGAGGTTATAAGGAGAAACTATCTTTCAGTAACTTAGACTTATTTTTACTGGTTTAATATACTTATATTAATGTAAAACAACCTGCAAATATTACTGTTGGACTGTATAAAGGCAGATGAATGGGATGATATGAAACAATGTTGTATATAAGAGAAGAATCATTGAAGTATACAATTAAGCCTTGGTTGAATCAAGTTGGACATATTTTAAATGATAACTAAGTATAACTGTTAGTGGCTATTTAACTTAAGCTAAAAGGAATGATTACAATGCTATAAAACTAGGCTGATGAGACAAACAGTGATTCTCATCTAGAACCAAATGCGTTTGAGACAAAAATAGAATGTATGTGTTTAGGGAATTAAGCAGAATTCAACCATGAATGTTTTGAGACTTAATACCAAAAGTATTAAGTCTACTTTGAACTAGTTATATTAATTTGATTTGAAACAATGAAAAATGAAGCAGTTGGACTAAGTCCCACCTCCATTGAGATTTGAACTGTGAATGCTGGTGATTGGATGAAACAATTTGTGTGAGGTCACTGATGACCTCACGTTGAGAGTTTTCAGCTCATTGATAAAAGGGGGGTGTGGGAAACACAATAAAACAGAAAACACACACCACCCCCACCGGAAGAGGACGGCGAACGAGAGCAGAGGAACAGACGAAGAAGAAGCTCTTTGAAACGAGAAAACTAATCTCTTTGCTCTAGGGGCAACAAAGAAAATCAACAGATCAACGAGGCTCCACCATCGAGGCTCCATTGAAGATTATTATTCTTTAATCTACTCTCTTAGTCTAGTATTAATGACAAACGGCATAGTGTTTGAATACATTAATATTATTGCACGGTATATTCATTTTTGACTCAGAGAATTTCTTGTACTTCTTGACTTTGAAATAAAACAGATCTGGGAAATAGAATCCTCTTCATTCTCCTGCTCCGCTGCCGTCCTACAGACCGTGTTGGTCTTATCTAGTAATAGGTTTTAAGGTATATATACAGAACACAATGCAGAGTAGCTTAGATAGAGGGTTTTAAGGTAAAATCCTTATTCCTTATTACGATAAATGGTGCACGTGACCCTTCCTGTTACGCTTGATTTTTTTCGACGAAACGAGCAGTTGGCTCATTGACAATCGGCGCTTGGAAATCGGGATCATCACAACAACGTCCTGCGAATCTACGTAAAATCAGGTGAGTGGGATACAGGGCTGTGATGAATGAAAAAATGCAAAGCGGTCAGTTCGACTGGGGTTGTGGAAAGCCCCGCGATGACCTCATAACATCTCGCCGAGACGGAGGGGTCCGTCTGAGGTGGGGTAGATGATGAGGGAGCGGGGATGCGTAACGTTCGATAGGTCATATTGTGGAGAGTCAATTTAAAGCGAGGATGTCCAGGACATCACTCGGTAATTGATGGGACCGTGCTGCGCTTGATGAATGGTACCTGATCGTTGCCAAAGTCATCTATGCGTTTGAGAAGTACGGTAGTATACACCCTGGATCAACAGACAGGCCATGTCTTTTCAGGGGTGTATAGGTATGATGCGTTATTTTTTTCGTGTACTGTACAGTGAGTGGGGTATGAGAGTGTGTTAATGCAGGTGAAACATCAAGCCTCCGTCGCCTGCCGCATCTCAAAGCGACAGAAAGCGGGTGCAGAGTATGTCGGCATAGACGCGATTGGGACTTCCTGTTATGGTTTGACACCGACCCCAAACGCTACGACACAAAGAGAGTTGTTTCAGAGTTGCCAAAAACAAGGGCTTGTTTTATTTCACTAAATAGCAGCATAAACTTGGTTGAGAACAAACAAAGACTGGGATACAAGCATAGAAGAATGTTGCTGCTCTGCAGCTTCTCCCGGGATGGTTCGTCTGAGGAATCAGACGGTGACGTCAGAGCCGCTCTGCAGAATCCTCTCGGCAGCTCTCCGAGGTGGTAAACGGGACCGAGAGGGAGAGAGGGAGCGGGTTAGCTCAGAGTACAGTTGGGAACAGAGCAGGTGACAGGAGAAGTGACTTGTCCCAAAACAGAGTAATCCAAGTGACTGAATCTTCGGTGTAAATACACACTGTGAGTAATGTCCCAACAACAAATCCACGTGATAGAATCTTCGGTGCTAATACACACTGTGAGTGAAGTCCCAATAATAATCCAAGTGACAATATCTTCGGTGTGAATACACACAGTGAGCGAAGTCCCAATAATAATCCAAGTGATAATATCTTCGGTGTGAATACACACAGTGAGCGATGTTCAAGCAAATATTATCCCAAATGAACAATCCAAAAAGGCAGGCACAGGGTGAGTGACAGTCTGACAAAAAGCAGGATCTCTTCAGTGTTAAACACACACGAAAAACGAATAGGGTCAGAGACAGTCTTGTAAAACTCACCCAGGCGCTGTGCGTAAAGAGAGCAGGATCAACAGGGCGAGCGCGTCGCCACGGGGAACGGGATGTCCAAGCGGAATACTTCTTGAATATCCTGGGAGGCAAAGCACAGGGAAAAACAGCAGGCAAGGAAGGAACGGCGAATGCTGATAATATATCAAAACGATCCAACAACACTTGATGGGGAATCGGGGTATATATAATCAGAGGAATGCTTAATGACAAGCTGTGACAGCTGCGGGATGAGATTGACAAGCGTGTGGTTGGGGAAGCACCAATCAAACGGCGTCTAAGGGAAGAAGCGTGTGAACAGGAGAATGCAATTGATTAACAGAAAACTAAAGGAACAGAGCGAGTAGGCTTAAAGGAACAGAGCGAGTAGGTGAGCAACGGACAAAAACCTCACAGTACCCCCCCCCCTCCACGGGAGCCACCCGGCGACCAGGCCGACCCGGCTCGTCAGGATGGGCACGATGGAAGTCCGTGATCAAGCCGGGATCCACGATGAGCTGTCGGGAGACCCAGCTCCGCTCCTCCGGGCCGTAACCCTCCCAGTCCACCAGGTACTGGAACCCCCGACCCCGCCGTCGAACGCCCATCAACCGGCGGACCTGCCACTGGGGGTGACCGTCCACCATCTCGGGAGGTGGTGGATCAGGAGCTGGAGGCATCAGGGGACTGAGGGAGACAGGCTTAACCCGGGAGACATGGAAAACGGGGTGAATGTGCATGGACGCAGGAAGTTTCAGACGCAGAGCCGCCGGACTGAGTACCTTCAGAACCTCGAAAGGTCCGACGAAACGGGGGTTAAGCTTCTTGGCCGAGGACCGAAGCGGGAGGTCCTTCGCGGAAAGCCACACCCTCTGCCCAGGGTGGTAAGTCGGGGCAGTTCTATGAGCCTCGCCACGGGCCGTGTGTAGGTGCGCCCTTGGACGAGTACTTCAGCTGCTCGGACCTTGCCATCGGCACCGGTGATCACTTTGCTTACGCGGCCAGCCGGCCACATAGCTCTGGGGAGTGACTGGTCAACCATCATGACGACTGTTCCTTCTGTCAAGTTGTCTCTCTCTTTTACCCACTTCTGGCGGGTCTGTAGAGACGGTAGGTAGTGAAGTAGGAAGCTGCTCCAAAACTTGTCAGCTAGTACTTGGCTGTACCTCCACATTCTTCGGCCATTCGCTTCTTCGGGCCTGTACATTGTCTGGGGTAGCGCGGGGTCCAGCCGGCCCATTAGGAGTGTGTTGGGGGTGACTGGGTCGACATCTGCTACATCACTGGAGACGTAACCGAGGGGCTTTGAGTTCAATACTCCCTCGATCTCCGTGAGGACTGTCATTAGGACTTCCTCTGCCACAGTCTGGGCTCCGAGTACGGCATACAGGGCTGTCTTTATAGAACGTACTTCTCGTTCCCAGGTTCCACCGAAGTGGGGTGCGTTCGGGGGATTAAACTGGAAGTCAATCTGGGCTGGAGCGAGGTGGGTCTTAAGTTCTGGGCCCATAGCTTGGAAGCTCTCTCTCAGCTCTCTTTCTCCGCCTTTGAAGTTGGTCCCGTGATCAGACAACAATGTAGACGGTTGTCCCTTCCGTGATATGAATCTCCGGAAGGCCATAAGGAATGAGTCTGTGCTCATGGTCGGAAGGAGCTCGATATGTATCGCTCTGGTGGTCATGCATTTGAATACAATACCCCACCGCTTCTCGGTGCCTCTTCCTCTCTTTATATACAACGGGCCAAAACAGTCCATGCCTGTGGAGTGGAATGGCTTGTCGCCGATTCGGAGGCGACAGGAGGGTAGGTCAGCCATCCGCGGTATGCTGGGCTGCGCGCGCCACTTACGGCAGTCTAGACAGGTTCGCTGGAAGCGCCGTACTGCTTCTCTCCCTTGTAATATCCAATAACGACGTCTGATCTCCGCGAAGACTCTCTCTGCTCCTGCGTGGTGCACATCCTCGTCGTATTTCTTTATGATCAGCTCTGTGACCTTGTGTCGGCTGTTCAAGACGATCGGGTGCTTAATGTCATCTGGTAGATCGGGGGCTCTCCGCAGGCGACCACCCACTCTGATGAGATTATGTGCGTCACTCTCTGGTGCCAGGTGAATCAGTCTGCTGTCTGATGGGACGGGGTTTCCTCCCTGTAGACAGTCTAGCTCATCGGGGAACGAGTCTCTCTGGGCTCGTTGTAGTAGAAGAAGTTCTGCTTCTTCGTAGTCAGCTGCTGACATGTCAGTGGTGGACTGAATCTCTGGGTGGTGCCACAGGAATGTTCTTTGTTGCGCACTCTCTAGGGTAATGCAGTCATCTATGTTCGGGTCTGTGGAGGCGACAGTGCTCAGTCCACAGAACATAGGCTTCTTGTTCTCAGCCTCCTCGTTACTTGCTTCCCTCGGGGTGGGCGTAGGCCAATTTCCTTCCGGGAGCTGGAGGAATGCTGGTCCGTCACTGTAGATGTTGCGACGGGTTAGGTCATCCAGGGACATTCCCCGGGTGATGACGTCAGCTGGGTTGTGTTTGGTATCCACATACCTCCAGCTTGCTTCTTCTGTTAATTCTTGAATCTCGGTGACTCTGACTCCCACGAAGACTTTGTATCTGCATGAATCAGACTTAATCCATGTGAGTACTGTCGTGGAATCTGACCACAAGATTGTTCTATGCACTGGAATGGTGAGTTCACGTTGGATTAACGTGGCTAGATGCGCTCCTGCGAGGGCTGCGCAGAGCTCTAGACGTGGGATAGATTGTTGCTTACGTGGGGCTATTCTTGAGCGGGCCAGTATGAAAGCAGTGTGTATCTCTCCTCCCATCTCTTGGGCACGCAAATAGGCAACCGATCCGTAGGCTACTTCGGAGGCGTCGCTGAAGACGTGTAGCTCAATCTCGCATGTCTCTGGCCTCACTGTGGATGGGAAGTAGCTGCGGCATATATTGACACCTGGGAGTGAGCGGAGTTCCGTCTCCCACTCTCTCCATGTTGAGGCAAGGTGTGCGGGTATTGGGTCGTCCCAGCCCTGGTCCTTGTCCCATAGTGCTCGTACAATCATCTTTGCCCTGGTGGTGTAAGGTAGAATACATCCCAACGGGTCATATTGTCTGGCGAGTGTTCTGTACACACTCCGTCTGGTGGTCGGTATCGCCGCCGACCTTCCTTGCTCTGGAGCCAAGGGTTTGTGTCTATAGTGGAGCGAGTCTGTTTTGAAGCGCCAGACTAATCCTAGTGTCATTTCTTGGGCTTCTCCTGGGATTGTCGCCATCCAGGTCTCGCTGCTGGCAGCCTTGTCTGCGGAGGAGAGGCTGCGCAATACGTGCGGGTCACTGCTGGCCCACTGCCTGAGATCAAAGCCTCCTTTGATTAGGGAGGCGCGTAACTTGATTAGGAGAGCCTCGGCTTCTTCTTGAGTCGAGGCGCTTTGTAGACAGTTGTCTACGTAGAAACTGTTCTTCACACTGTGTTGGACCTCTTCATCTGCTGCTGGGTCCTCTGCGACCTCTGGGTTGAGGTTGCGCAATGCTGGGGGGTCGCTGCTGGCCCGCTGCCGGAGATCAAAGCCGTCTTTGATCAGGGAGGCGCGGAGCAGCGCACGACGTCGCCAGTCAATTTTCTTCTCGACATGCTGCAGGGGTGTGGTGTCTCCTGCTGTCGTTCTGGAGTGGAAGCAGCTAGTGGCTGCGGTTCGGTTGAGAGATTTAGCGAGGGGGCCTTGTAATGTCCATCCTAGGCGGGTCTCGACTGCTGCAGGACAGCCTCGGGGGCCTGTATGGACCCGGTCAATCGGGACTATGAGTTCTGCATGGTCGGAGCCTATCAACAGGGTCGGGGTAGCGCCGTCTATGAGCGGGATAGGTAATTGGCGCAGGTGCACATATTTATCCATCAACTTGGTGACAGGGTAGGTGTACTGCGAGAGTCCTATTTCTTGGCTGGTGAAAGCATTTGTGATCTTGTACCGTCGCTCTGGCTGCCCGTTGGCTGCGATAGTGAAGGAGACATTCTCGCCCTTTATCGTCTTTAAATCTCTTCTTATTGTCCGAATCGTCATTTCGTTCTTGCTCCCCCGCAGTCCCAGCTGAGTCGCAGCGGAGGCGAGCAGAAGGGTCTTCTCTGACCCGTCATCAAGGACGGCGTAAGTGTCCATGACTTTATCCTGGTAGCTCAATGTCACACGGACTACCTTTAAGAGCACTTGAGCTCCGTTGCTGCTGGCGGGGTCAATGTACATGACACTTGCCTTGGTGCCGCTCCGTGGTGCAGGTATAGGCCGTCTTCCGTTACTATCGTGTAGTATATCTAGATGGGCTCCATCGCACCGGCTGCACCTTTTCTTTAGGCGGCATTCGGCTGCCATGTGGGGCCGCGCACATCGATAACAGCGCCGGTTGGACTTTATCCATTGGCTCACTTCTTCTGCATTCATCTTTGTGAATGAGTCACATTGTGACAGCCAGTGTTCTTTCTCACAGTAGGGACACGCTATCTTCCACTTCTCCTTTCTCGAGGGGGTGCTGTGACTCTTACTGTTCGGTACTGACTCTGATTGGTGCATGACAGTCACCGATCTTCTTCCATCACTTATTCTCCTGGGTCCCTCTCTGGAGCTTGGCATGCTCCGCCCGAAGGTGTCCAGTCGTAAGCTGCTGACCTCTCTCGCCAGGAAGTCGGCCAGATCAAGGAGGGATGGCTCGGGGCCGTCGGGATCTCGGTAGTCCCTCTGCCGCCGAAAGCGCTCCTGTCTTGCGGGTGGCAGCTTCTCCAAAATCCTCTCAACGTTAGAGTTGGCGTACAGCTCATGCCTGCCCTTCTCCCGTTGAGCTCCCAGCATCCCCACCAGGGACTGCACTTTGATTGACAGGTCGTCTAGTGAGCGATTGTCTGTGGCTGGGGGTAGGCGGTCAATATGCCTTATCTCCTGGATTACGTAATCCCATATACGTCCATATCTTTGATCCAGCGCTGCAAGGGCCGCTGTGTATGGGGTCGAGGAGGTAGCATAGGCTAGCGCTATATTGTGCGCTCGCGGTACTTTCAGGTGCTTCAATAATATTGCATACTTGTGGCGTTCATCAGCGACATCCACCATCATTGTCTCTAAACACATCCGGAGCTCCGTGTACTGTGCTCGACTCTCATAGGCGAAGTCTGGGAATGACGGCGTGGCGTTGTATGACGCCGTGGATGGCTGATACATCGGCGAGCGTTGGGGGAGAGACCTCCTGGGCGAGTCCCCTCTTGCGCCTCGCTGTGGGCTGGTACTGGCAGGGTACCATGGCCCGCTGGTCCAGGTACTGTTCCTCGGGGCTGGTCGTGCGTCGTGCTCACCCGTAAATAGAGTCGGGGGTCTGTAGCGCAGCGCCGCGGGGGTATAGCCTGGACTGTATGGGACCTCCTGGTCCGGTGGAGTACTGTGCTGTCGTCGGGCTTGGTTCTCCTCTTCTCCCTCTTCTTCTTCTATCAAATCTTCCAGATCTTGTAATCGTTTATTTAGCTTCTCCGCAGTGTATGCCGCTCCTTCCTTGTAGCTGGGTCTCGCTTGGACCGGTATGGGAAGGGGGTCTGCGGGGGGTCTAGACTCGGTCTGTTGGTCAAGTTCAGGGTCGCTTGCTCGTTGCGGTGACGCTGCCCTTGACTGCTGTCTCGACGAGTTCCTTGAGCCCCTGGCGGAGGGAGAGGGAGTTGTCCTTTTGATCAGCTGCTCTATTAGTTGCGCTTGTAGTCTGTCGCGCTCTGCGTCTCTTTGGGCACCGGCAGCGGTGCGCTGGGCGGCGGCGGCGGCGCGCTCTGTTTCTCTTTGGGCACCGGCAACGGCGCGCTGGGCGTCGGCCCGGTCTCTTGCCATATTCTCTTCCATCTGGAAGCGTCTCATCTCCAGACTTGTGCGCTGTTCTTCGCTCCGTTGCTGTGCTTGGAGGTGTTCGCGCTCGCTGGTCGCCTGTGCTTGGAGACGTTCGCGCTCGCTAAGCGTCTGTGCTTGGAGCCGATCGCGTTCGGTAGAGGCTGTCAGGCTGACGAGGAACGCCTGTTGTAGTATCCTCTCCGCTTCGCTGGGGGAAGGCGGTAGTGGAGGTGAGCCGCTCCTGCGTGAACCGCTCCTGGGGGTACTCGTTGGGGAGTCCTGGAGCTCTAGTTCCTCGGCGCTCTCCTCTTCTTCTTCCGTGCAGAGTTCTCTCTCTGTAGGGTTGTCTTCCTCCCGGGGCGTGTCGGGGACTACTTCTTTAGTAGTGGCGGGGGGTAAAGGCATGTCAATTCCCTCCTGGTCCCCACCGTGGGCTTGGTCAGTTACATTAGGACCTACTAGGGCCTCTGTGGTCGGGGAAACCTGGTCGTTAAGGTCAGACATAATTTTACTTTCTACTTTTACCACGTTTACCGTTTGTCGAAGGCTAGGTAGTTGACTGACAGTGTAAGCCTCTAAGTACTGAGGTGTCTGTCGTCTGCGCCGCGGGCGTTCTAGGTTAGGAGGATTGTTTCGTGGAGTGTTCATCATAGGCCATTTCGATATTAATAACACTATATTAATATTACACTAGTTACCCTCCGGCTCGAAGGACCAATTGTAGCTGAGGGGTACAATTCCCTGACTGTATTGTTAGATATGATATTTAATACCACTACCTCATGTACTTTAACTTCTGGCCACCCAGTACAAGATATAAGTATGATGAACACTTTCCCACCTGATGAAACGAACCAACACAAATGTACCAAATCGAATATTTAATACAGCAAAGGGTGTATACAACATTCACTTAATTACATTTATGATTTGAAATATTGAATATGCACTTTTATGGCAAATGAGTATTCGTAGGTAAATCAACATTGAATGTCCAATCTCTGGTTGCGCAGGGAGTAAGTATACAACCTGGAATATTTAGGAAACGATAGCGATGGTACTTAAATGATTATAGCTGGATACACTAAGGGGGGGGGGTCCCGCTGGTTGTAAGACAGTAGGAGGGGGGGGTTAGAGAAGCCGCTGGCGGTATCCCATCTGGCCGACGGTGTCTTGGGAGAATCCAAAGTCTTGGACACAGTGCCCACAGAACCTCGGGCCGCAGACGAATACAGCTGGCCCTCTGTGGAACGGTATCTGCCGGTCCACAACGGAGAGACGTGGTGCGACCTCACGTGTAGAGCGCCGCCTCACCTGGAGTCCTCTCCGGGGGGTAATTCCAACACTCGACAGTGTTGGCCTTTATCCATGGAATAATCAAAGCACACAAAGCATAATCCAAGAGCCGTGGAAGGCTCGCCGTCGTCGGGTAGAGTAATCCAATATACAGGTCCAGTCGCTCTTGACCCGGAGCTCCTCGGATGCAATCACCACTAGGGGTCTGACCAGCCTGGATAAGCGTCCAGATAACGTCAGGAACGATGGGGGTACTGATAACTGTAGAACTCGAACCGAACGATGCACCATACATAAATAGACTATTATTAGCTTAATAGAATACGTCCAACTCGACGGTATGGTGCCAAACTATGACCATTCAACTATTAATCTACACGATATCTCAATGCCTATTCTGGGCCAAGTAGGCCCTACTACACCGCACGTGCGTCGTGGGGAGGCTTTTGCGTCTGTCACTCTGTTGGAGGGTAAAGAACTGGACTAAAAGAAAGTTCTACTTTACGAGCGCCATATATATATGCGCTATGAACAAATAGTACCATTCGTATTTCGCCCGGCATATTACTGCGCGGAACCGGGGGTTGCCTCGACATGTTAGGCGGCACGATTGAACTTGGACCTAGGGGTATGGCAACCTGGCGCCAGGTTCTCGTCCAATGGTAGAATGAAACTATTATGGGCTGTTTAGTAGAAACGGGGATATTCAATGCATATTGTACAAGGAATATACAGGGGATATCAAACGATATACAAATACAATTAAATATATATATATAAATAAATATACATATTCGGTTTAATCTGATCCTTCACAACACCGGGCATGTACAGACATGTCTTGACGGTGACTTTGAACCTGACTCTGGAGGCATGGCCCCTGGCGCCTGTGGACCGCTGTCCAATAGGAGAATGAAATATTATGGTCTGGACTAGGCTAAAGGGACATTCCGTGTATATGTACAAGGAATATACAAGGGATATCAAACGATATACAAATACTATGCAATATATATCAATCAATAAATATATATATTCGGTTTAATCTGATCCTTTGTAACAGCCGCCCCCTAATTAGTCCCACCTAATTAGCTAAGCAGAGACAGATTAACCGCACTGTCCACTACTCAATGTCTGTTGTGAGGGGTCGGGCAGTTCACAAAGTCATGGGGTCATGGTCGTCATCGATAGTATCGGGAAGCCTTGGCAGTTCTATTAGCCTCGCCACGGGTCGGGTGTAGATCCGCCCTTGGACGAGCACTTCGGCTGCTCGGACCTTTCCGTCGGCACCGGTGATCACTTTGCTTACGCGGCCAGCCGGCCACATAGCTCGGGGTAGTGACTGGTCGATAATCATGACGACTGTTCCTTCTGTCAAATTGTCTCTCTCTTTCACCCATTTCTGGCGGGTCTGTAGAGACGGTAGGTAGTGGAGTAGGAAGCTGTTCTAAAACTTGTCAGCCAATACTTGACTGTACCTCCACATTCTTCGGCCGTTCGCTTCTTCAGGCCTGTACATTGTCTGGGGTAGCGCGGGGTCCAGCCGCCCCATCAAGAGTGTGTTGGGGGTGACTGGGTCGACATCTGCTACATCACTTGAGACGTAACCGAGGGGCTTTGAGTTCAATACTCCCTCGATCTCCGTGAGGACTGTCATTAGGACTTCTTCCGCCACGGTCTGGGCCCCAAGCACGGCGTACAGGGCTGTCTTTATTGAACGTACTTCTCGTTCCAAAGTTCCACCGAAGTGAGGTGCGTTCGGGGGATTAAACTGGAAGTCAATCTGGGATGGAGCGAGGTGGGTCTTAAGTTCTGGGCCCATAGCTTGGAAGCTCTCTCTCAGCTCTCTTTCTCCGCCTTTGAAGTTTGTCCCGTGATCAGACAATAATATAGACGGTTTGCCTTTCCGCGATGTGAATCTTCGGAAGGCCATAAGGAATGAGTCTGTGCTCATGGTTGGAAGGAGTTCTATATGCATCGCTCGGGTGGTCATGCATTTGAATACAATACCCCACCGCTTCTCGGTTCCTCTTCCTTTCTTTATATACAGCGGGCCGAAACAGTCCATACCGGTGGAGTGAAAAGGCTTGTCGCCGAGTCGGAGGCGACAGGGAGGTAGGTCAGCCATCCGGGGTATACTGGGCTGCGCTCGCCACTTACGACAGTCTAGACAGGTTCGCTGGAAGCGCCGCACTGCTTCTCTCCCTTGCAGTATCCAATAACGACGTCTGATCTCCGCGAAGACTCTCTCTGCCCCGGCGTGATGCACATCCTCGTCGTATTTCTTTATGATCAGCTCTGTGACCTTGTGTCGGCTGTTTAAGACTATCGGGTACTTGACGTCATCCGGTAAGTCTGGAGCTCTCCGCAGACGACCACCCACTCTGATGAGACCATGGGCGTCGCTCTCGGGGGCTAGGTGGAGCAGTCTGCTGTCTGATGGGACGGGCTTTGCTCCCTGTAGACAGTCTAGCTCATCGGGGAACGAGTCTCTCTGGGCTCGTTGTAGTAGAAGAAGTTCTGCTTCTTCGTAGTCAGCTGCTGTAATGTCAGTAGTGAGCTGAACCTCTGGGTGGTGCCACAGGAATGTCTTTAGCTGCGCACTCTCTAGGGTGAGGCAATCGTCTATGTCGGGGTCTGTGGAGACGAGTGTGTTCAATCCACAGAACATAGATTTCTTGTTTTCGGCCTCCTCTTTACTCGCTTCCCGTGGGGTGGGTGTAGGCCACTCTTCTTCCGGGAGCTTGAGGAACTCTGGCCCGTCACTGTATAGGTTGTGACGGGTGAGGTCATCCAGGGACATTCCCCGGGTGATGACGTCAGCTGGGTTGTGTTTTGTGTCCACATACCTCCAGCTTGCTACTTCTGTTAAATCTTGAATCTCTGTGACTCTGACTCCCACGAAGACCTTGTATCTGCACGAATCCGACCGGATCCATGTGAGTACTGTCGTGGAGTCTGACCACAAGATTGTTCTTTGCACCGGAATGGTGAGTTCACGTTGGATTAACGTGGCGAGTTGCGCTCCTGCTAGGGCTGCGCAGAGCTCTAGACGCGGGATAGATTGTTGCTTTCGTGGGGCTATTCTTGAGCGAGCCAGGATGAAAGCAGTATGTATTTCTCCTCCCTCCTCTCGGGCACGCAAGTAGGCCACCGAACCGTAGGCTACTTCGGAGGCGTCGCTGAAGACGTGCAGGTCCATCTGGCACGTCTCCGGCCTCACTGTGGGTGGGAAGTAGCTGCGGCGTATGTTGACACCTGGGAGTGAGCTGAGTTCCGTCTCCCACTCTCTCCATGTGGATGCAAGGTGTTCGGGTATGGGGTCGTCCCAGCCCTGGTCCTTGTCCCATAACGCTCTTACAATCATCTTTGCCCTGGTGGTGTAAGGTAGAATACATCCCAACGGGTCATATTGTCTGGCGAGTGTTCTGTATACACTCCGTCTGGTGGTCGGTAGTGCAGTCGACCTTCCCTGCTCCTTGGTCAGGGGTGTGTGTTTATAATGGAGCGAGTCTGTTTTGAAGCGCCAGACTAGTCCTAATGTCATTTCTTGGGCTTCTCCTGGGATGGTCGCCATCCAGGTCTCGCTGCTTGCTGCCTTGTCCTCGGGGGAGAGGCTGCGCAATACTTGCGGGTCGCTGCTGGCCCACTGCCTGAGATCAAAGCCGCCTTTGATCAGGGAGGCGCGGAGCTTGAGTAGAAGGGCCTCGGCTTCTTCTGGCGTCGAGACGCTTTGCAGACAGTTGTCCACGTAGAAACTATTTCCTACACTTTGTCGGACCTCTTCATCAGCTGCTGGGTCCTCTGCGACGTGTTTTTGCAGTGCAAACGTAGCACAGCATGGGCTGCATGTGGTTCCGAAAGGGAGGACTTCCCATTGATAGATGGCTGGTTGCTCATCCCCGATCCTCTCTCTCCATAGGAACCGCAGCAGGGGCTTGTCCTCCTCCACTAGTCTCACCTGCAGGAACATCCCTTTGATGTCGCCGCTGATGGCCACCTTGTCTTGGCGGAAACGTAGTAACACGCCTAGTAGAGAGGGGCCGAGTGTTGGGCCGGGCAAGAGCTCTTTATTCAGATTTTGTGATCCGATCTGGTAGCTGCAGTTGAACACAATACGATCCTTGCCGTTGTGGTGGACTTTGTGGTGCGGCACGTACCATGATTCGGTCGTCTGATCGGCCTCTTTAATGTCAATTTTCTTTATGTGTCCCGCTGTGATTAGCTTGTTAATCTCAGCGCGGTACACAGTCTCTTGAGCGGGGTCTCTGGCTAGGCGCCGCTCTGTGTTCAATAGATACCGCTCCGTCGCTTCTTTTGGGGCGTGGATGGTAGGCATACCCTCTCGCCTCAGGAGTGGAGTTGCGTATCTCATCACTCCGTTGACTTTGACTCTCTTTGTCCCCTGCTCGAGGAGGGCTATAGCGTAAATGTCTTCCTTGGAACGAATGTCTTTCTTTTCGTTCTTAAAGGGCATTGTCTCTAGTGTCCATAGCCTCTCGACATGCTGTAGGAGGGTGGTGTCTTCTTCTGTCACTCTGGAGTGGAGGCAGTTAGTGGCTGCTGTTCGGTTAAGAGACTTAGCGAGGGGGCCTTGTAATGTCCATCCTAGGCGGGTCTCGACTGCTGCAGGACAGCCTCTGGGCCCTGTGTGGACCCGGTCTATCGGGACGATGAGGTCTGCATGGTCGGAGCCTATCAGCAGGGTCGGGGTGGCACCGTCTATGAGCGGTATAGGTAGTTGACGCAGGTGCACATATTTATCCATCAGCTTGGCGATGGGGTAGGTGTACTGCGACAGGCCTATTTCTTGGCTGGTGAAAGCGTTAGTAATCCTATACGTCTCTCTGGCTGCCCGCTTGCTGCGATAGTGAAGGAGACATTCTCGCCCTTTATAGTCTTTAGATCTCTTCTTATTGTCCGAATCGTCATCTGGTTTTCGCTCCCCCGCAGCCCCAGCTGGGCCGCAGCGGACGCGAGGAGAAGGGTCTTCTCTGACCCGTCGTCAAGGACGGCGTAAGTGTCCATGACCTTATCTTGGTAACTCAGTGTTACGCGGACCACCTTTAAGAGCACCCGGGCGCCCCCGCTGCTGGCGGGGTCAATGTACATAACACTTGCCTTTGTGCTGCTTGAGGGTGCAGGCTTTCTTCTGTTACTTTCGTGTAGGACATCTAGGTGGGCTCCGTCACACCGACTACACCTCTTCTTTAAGCGGCAATCGGCTGCCATGTGACTGCGCGCACATCGGTAACAGCGTCGGTTGGACTTTATCCATTGACTCACCTCGTCGGCGCTCATCTTCTTGAACGTGTCACATTGTGACAACCAGTGTTCCTTTTCGCAGTACGGGCACACCATCTTCCACTTCTCTTTCATCGAGGGGGTACTGTGGTTCTTGCTGCTCGGTACTGATTCTGATTGGTGCATGACGGTCACCAATCTGCGGCCATCGTTTGCTCTCCTAGGTCCCTCTCTGGAGCTTGGTGTGCTCCGCATGAACGTATCCAACCGTAGGCTGTTGACTTCTCTCGCCAGGAAGTCGGCTAGGTCTAGGAGGGATGGCTCGGGACCGTTAGGATCACGGTGGTCTCTTTGCCGCCTGAAGCGCTCTTGTCGGGCGGGCGGAAGCTTCTCTAAAATCCTCTCGACATTAGAGTTCGCGTACAGTTCGTGCATACCCTTTTCTCTTTGCGCCCCCAGCATCCCTACCAGGGATTGTACCTTGATAGACAGGTCATCTAGTGAGCGATTGTCTGTGGCTGGGGGTAGGCGGTCAATATGCCTTATCTCTTGTATTACGTAGTCCCATATGCGTCCATATCTTTGGTCGAGTGCTGCTAGAGCCGCTGTGTATGGGGTAGTAGAGGTGGCATAGGCCAGCGCTATATTGTGCGCTCGGGGCACCTTGAGGTGCTTCAGTAGGATAGCATACTTGTACGGTTCATCAGCTACATCGGACATCATTGTCTCTAAGCACATTCGTAGCTCCGTGTACTGTGCTCTGTTCTCGTGGGTGAAGTCCGGAAACGTCGGTGTGCCAATGTATGATGCCATGGATGGCTGGCACATCGGTGAGCGTTGGAAGAGAGGCCTCCTAGGCGAGTCTCCTCTTACGCCTCTTGGTGGGCTGGTACCTGCTGGGTACCATGGCCCGCGTATCCAGGTGCTGTTCCTCGGGGCTGGTCGTGCGTCAAGCTCACCCGTGAATTGAGTCGGGGGTCTGTAGCGCAGAGCCGCGGGGGTAGAGCCTGGGCTGTACTGGACCTCCTGGTCCTGTGGAGTACTGTGCTGCTGTCGGGCTTGACTCTCCTCCTCTCCCTCTTCTTCTTCCTCTGGCAGGTCCTCTAGATCCTGTAGTCGTCTATTTAGCCTCTCCGCGGTGTAGACCGTTTCTTCCTTGTAGCTGGGTCTCACTCGGACCGGTCGGGGAAGGAGTTCGGAGGGGGGTATAGGCTCTCTCTGGTGGTCGGGCTCAGGGTCGCTTGATCGGGTAGGGGAGGGTGCCCTTGACCCTTGTCTTGACGAGGCCCTGGAACCCCGTGCGGAGGGAGGGGGTGTTGCCCTGGTGATCAGCTGCTCCATTATCTGCGCTTGTAATCGGTCGCGCTCGGCTTCGCGCTTGGTGAGAGCGAGGTCGCGCTCTGCTTCTCTTTGGGCACCGGCAGCGGCGCACTGGGCTTCGGCGGCGGCGCGCTGGGCTTCGGCCCGGTCCCTTACCATATTCTCTTCCGTCTGAAGGCGTCTAATCTCTAGACGTATACGATCTTCGTCGCTCCGTTGCTGCGCCTGAAGGCGTTCTCTTTCCATGGAAGAATGTTCGCGCTCACTAAGCGTCTGTGCTTGGAGTCGATCGCGCTCTGTTGAGGCTGCTAGGCTGGCGAAGAATGCCAGTGCCAGCATCTTGTCCGCCTCGCTGGGGGAAGACGCTGGTTGAGGTGATCCGCTCCTGGCAGTACTCGTTGGAGATCTGTTCTCCTGTGGCGAGTCCTGGAGATCCATCTCCGGGGTGCTCTCCTCTTCTTGTAGCGGGTAGAGTTCCATCCCTGGAGGGCTGTCTTTATCCTGGAGCTCTCCGGGGACTACTTCTTCGGTCTTGGCGGGGGGTAAAGTCATGTCGGGTCCCTCCTGGTCCCTACCGTGAGCTTGGTCAGTTACGTTAGAACCCACTAGGGCCTCTATTGGCGGGGTAGCCTGGTCGATAGGGTCGGACATAATTTTACTATCTACTTTTTCCGCGTTTACCGTCTGTAGAAAGCTAGGTAGTAGATTGGCAACGTAATCCTCTAAGTACTGAGGTGTCTGCCGTCTACGCTGCGGGCGATCTACTTTAGGAGAACCGTTTTGTGGAGTGTTCATCATAGGCCATGTCAATATTAATACCACTATATTAATATTACGCTAGTTACCCTCCGGCTCGAAGGACCAATTGTAACTGAGGGGTACAATTCCCTGACTGTATTGATAAGTATGGTATCATTAAACCACTACCGCTTTATGTACTTTAATTACTGGCCATACAGTACATGATATCTAAATATGATGAACACTTCCCACAATGAATCGGTTCCACACAAAGTAATAATTAAGTATTTATTGCAGCAAAAGGTACATAATATACTTTCTATTATACTTTGGATGCGCTTATAAGGCAAAGGAATATGCGTAGGCAAATCAATAATGAATGTCCATTCTCTGGTTACGCAGGAGGTAATTATACAACCTGAATCTTAGGGAATTATATCTATGGTACACTAGTAATATATAGCGGGAGATACTGGAAGGGTCCCCCCGGTTGTAAGCCAGCAGGGGTAGAGGATCTGTCGGTAGTAGAGAGTCTGGTCAACGATGACTAAGGAGACTCCAAATACAGGAGACGGTGCAATAGCCTCTTGATCCACAGACGAATACAGCTGTTCTCCGTAGACTGTAGCTCCACAGTGAAGAAAGCTAGCCGGCCTCAGGCTCTCTGAGGCGCAGGCTCGACGTGGCTCCCCACAGGGTAAATCCCACACGTGTAGGCGTCGGGTAGATTCTCCGCTCCATAAATCACAGGACCAAAGCAAATATAATCCAGCCGCAAAGGGCTATGTAGTTGTCGGGTAGATTAATCCAGTGTACATGTCCACACGGTTCTCGTCTAGGTCTCCTCGGGTGAAAGCGCCATGAAAGCAGCCCAGCCTGGATAAGCACTCTAGCTGGTACGAGGAAGCGTTGGTGATGCTGGTCACTGTAGAACTTTAGCCGCACGATACACTATACACAAATAGACTATTACTGACTTAATAGAAATATGTCGCACTCGACGGTATAGCGCCAAACTCTGACAATTCAGTTATTAATTCGCACGCGGTCTCAATGCTCTATTTGGGGCCAAACAGGCCATACTTCACCGCACGTTGTATCGTGGGTGAGGCTTCAACTTATTGGGTAACTCTTGACTTCTGACTAAGTAAGACTAAGTTTCTGACTAAGTAAGACTAAGTTTCTGACTAAGTGCTTCTGTATTCACCTGCGCTATATTTATATGCACGGCGAACAAACTAGTGCCAACCTCATTTCTGTCTCCGTATTCCTGGGCAAGGCCGGGCATGTACAGACATGTCTTGACGGTGACTTTGAACCTGACTCTGGAGGCATGGCCCCTGGCGCCTGTGGACCGCTGTCCAATAGGAGAATGAAATATTATGGTCTGGACTAGGCTAAAGGGACATTCCGTGTATATGTACAAGGAATATACAAGGGATATCAAACGATATACAAATACTATGCAATATATATCAATCAATAAATATATATATTCGGTTTAATCTGATCCTTTGTAACACTGATAATATATCAAAACGATCCAACAACACTTGATGCTGAATCGGGGTATATATAATCAGAGGAATGCTTAATGACAAGCTGTGACAGCTGCGGGATGAGATTGACAAGCGTGTGGTTGGGGAAGCACCAATCAAACGGCGTCTAAGGGAAGAAGCGTGTGAACAGGAGAATGCAATTGATTAACAGAAAACTAAAGGAACAGAGCGAGTAGGCTTAAAGGAACAGAGCGAGTAGGTGAGCAACGGACAAAAACCTCACACTTCCAGGCTTCAATCCAACACTGTACAAATCCCGAGATCAGGTGGTTATGTAGAAAAGCGCCAATATGATAAGTTCGTTACTGGGTCGTGGGAATATTAAGATAGTGGTAAAATAGACGTACGAGGGGGCCTTCCGAGGCGAGCACGTAAGCTTATAAAGTACCAACCAGACTAGCCGAATGCCGGTGTTCTACGGACGGGGAATTTCTCTGGGGGGTATCAGCTGTCCTAACCATAATCTATCCGTTATTGAGGTTTGATTAAGGGGGTGCGGGGTTGCCTGTTAACCATGAGAAGGTTAATTCAAGAAGGCAATGGTCGGCAAGAATCCCAATAGGGTGTGCTCGCTTCGGCGTCTGTTTCACTGTTTTACGCCGCGACAAACAAGTACAGTAAGCTCTTAGCAACAATCGTTTAATTTAGGTTGTTTACAATGTGAATGTTCATTACGTGTATTGTAATACGGACGCTCTTAGCGCGATAGAAATGTGTGCGGGGAAACTATTGAAAAAAGTAACAATGCGTGGCAATGCTAATGCTAAGCTAGGATAATGCTGGAGCTAACGGTGGAGCTATCGGCTAGCTAAAGGTCAAGATAGTCTTTTCGAGAACGGATGACAACAAAGACATTGAACCGGAAGTCGTTCTAAGCAAAAGCTAGAACAATGGCGGATGCTAACGACTGGTCAGGTTTGGAGTTCAAACTAGCAATCACTTATCCGGTGTCAACAGAGGTTGGCCCGGAAGTTGTTCGCGTATTAAATGTTTTTATATTTTTAATCTGTAAAATAGCGCTTACGTTGGATTAGAGTCCAGTTAATGGGTGACGTCATTGTAACGCTGCCGTCGCGGTCTGCTATAGGTGCTCGGTGAACGGAATAGACTGCCGTTTACACTCGTAGCTAATGTTAGGCTAGGCTGGCTACAATGCTAAGCTAAGCTGCAAGCTAATGAGCGGTGCTGGGAGCTAATATAGGCTACTGCGACTACTGTTATTAGATGGCGGACGCTATAGCATGGTAGCAACGGTGGCTAAGGCTACCTAGCGGTGCTACCTGCGGCTGGGACTATTCAATGCTAATATTGTGAATGGGTGATATTGTTGTGTGGATGGGTATGACAATGATATTAATGCGTCGTGTGTGTGTGTATTGCAGTGTGATTGTGTACTTTAAATGTTGTTTGGCAATGTGATTATGGTTAAGACTATTTGATGGGCCGTACAAAAGGCCCGCGCATGCGTACTAGGTTGTGAGTGAAATGTGTGTGGAGGATGAAGGCCGTGATCAGTAAGAATGGTATGTGGTTAGGAATGCACTAGGGGCGGTAGAGCCATAGCCTAGGCTCCCATTCTAGATTACACTCAATTCTTCACATGTTGTGTTATGTTCATGGGGTCTTATCTTTTGAGTTATGATGACTATATTACATTGATAGTAGGTTAGATTAAGGAGTGATAGTGGTGCTTGATAAATGTTGCTGCTTTTAAGTGGCTGACTGCAAGACCTCACAGAGGTGTGGAGAGGGTCTCCCGGGATGGGGGGATTCTGGAGATGGTGGGTTCATGTTGGGTGAACACGTAGGTTTGACGTTGCGTGATAGTTGGCTGCGTGATGACGCACTTGTTGTAAGATGGTGAAGACACCTCCTACAGGACGTTGTGGGTATGGTAGCGTGATAAGTGTGATGTTAGGACAATACAGCAGAGGGCGATGTTGCCTCATGTTCTAAGTCACTATCTTTTCCTTTTTCCTCACCCTCCCTCTCCCTCCATCTCCCTCCCTCCGTTCGCCCCTTCTCTACGTCCCTCTCACATCCCTTCCTTTTTCTTACTCACTCCCTCCCTCTCCTTCACTCCCTTCCTTTCCTCTTCCCTCCCTCTTCCTCCCCTCACACACTCCATCCCTCCCTCTTACTCCCTCTCACTCCCTCCTTCTTCCCTCCCTCTTGCTCACTCCCTCCCTCCCTCTCTCCTTCCATAAGTGGGGTTACTTCATTTAGTCAGAATGTTGTTTACCCCCCCCTCCCCAATGTAATTCCCTTAATTCACTTGACTATGATGGTGTTTGCCCCCACGCCCCAGGTATACCTCTCACTCATTTCTCCTTGTTTGTAGTGCCCCCCCCCCCCTCTTTTCTTGTTTTTAAATTGGTGTTAATGGTTGAGGTTTTAGGCTTGGCTCTATATCTGTTCTAGGCAGTTATGGCCGGGTTTGAGTACTGGGGATGTTGATTCAGGGAATGGAGCAAGCGTTGTTAAGTTGGTTGTGTTGCGTTTAGAGTGGTTAGAGCGATGTGATAGGTAAATTTGGAGGAGCACAGGTGTACATTAGGGAGTGCAATGAGGTACAGTAGTACGCTCACTCTTATTCTTGCCCTTCCTTCTCCTTCTCTCTCTCCCTCTCCAGTGATTGAGTTCAGTATGCCTAGTGGCTCATACAAGTTATGTGTACAGTTGAGGTCAGACTAGGTTAGGTATGGGAATTTACAGTGATAGGAACTCAGTAAGCTCTCTGTCTCTCTCCTTTTATCCTTTTTAGTAGCTGCCTTTACAAAATGTGGCTTAGGGGTATGGTGTGAACTTGTTTATTTGTTTGTTAGTGTCTCCTGTTTATATACTGGATTAGGTGATGCTGGATAATTTGTAGATTAATTCTGGTTCTGGGTTGATGATACATAGTGTGTATTTTTTGTGTTTAGAACAGGTTACTAATCCCCCCCTCTCATAGTGGGGATTGTGTTTTCCTATTCAAGATGCCAATCTTCTAAATTTTTTGCTTAGGTTTGTGTATTATTTTTGTAGGGGAAGATGTGTGGTAGTAGCGGTTGAGGGATGCGTTTGCGAAAGCGTTGGGCTTTAAAGGCCAACCTTCACGTTGTATTTTTGTTCAATAAACAATGTGGACTAGGCCAACGGTGACTTTCATGAAGAAGGGAAAAAAAAGTATTGAAATTGACCCAGTTTTAGCGTTTTTATCAAACATTTTGTCTGCCCAACACAATCACCACTCAATGGTTCATAACGTGCGTGTGTAATCGAAATGATCTCATCACAACAGGTGCAGGGCACCAGGGGGCTCACCAGGGGGCGCTGAGAGTCACACACAGCTAGTGGCAGGCACTGCAGGCAGAGAGCCTTGCTACCATAGATATATGCTTGCTACTACTAGCCGAATGAAAATGTATCTGTTTCACCTAACACTATTGCTCCGTGATTATAGCCATCCATCTCTAAAGCTAACCACTATTTGTAAAAGCCACAACCACGTTACCATATTTGTAATAATGTAAATCATTGTGTCGTTGTACACATATTGTGTTTATAACGTTAGTAGCTAACATAGCTTAGCTTGGTAGCTATTGTGCTAACAACATATCCCGACATCCGGCTCGCTGGCCGGCATGAACGGCCGACCCAAAATGGTTCTCTCCTCTCTGTACACCCCGTCCCCACGGGTACCCTGCCGGGGGGCCCATGGACGCGACAACTGCGACAATGGTGGCAGCCTGTAGGGTGCTCGAGCCCGTAAAGGCTAGTGGTACACGATAGCTATGAGCTAACTAACGCTACAGGCTCAAAAACCCTACGGCCGCCGCTGTTGTCGCGTCCACAAGCTCCTCCGCAGGACACCCGCGAGGACGGGGGCACACAAAGAGTAGAGAACCATAGGCTAACGTCAGTGTAGTGGTCCCGACTGTAGCAGGGACGGCGGAGCTATAGGCTAACTGTGATGCACCGAGTGGGCCACCATTGATCTAGTACTATGACCCGGACGGGCAAGGCATTTCCTGAAGTGACGTCACGGCCGTGCTAGCGTCTGATAAGCTTTTAGATTCGGCTCATTAATATGCACCTGTAGTGACGTCGGCGTTTGATAAGCTTTTTTGATTGGTGCTGGAACGCATAGTCCTGTCAGTTTTAAAAACACTCACATCCCCCCTGATGGACCCTCTACAATTCGCCTATCGCACAAACCGGTCTACTGATGATGCAGTCAACCTGGCACTGCACTACACCCTCCAGCATCTGGAGACCAAAAACAGTTACGCCCGGATACTCTTTATTGACTTCAGCAGTGCCTTCAACACCATCGACCCCCTCATACTGTTCCAAACCCTGACCAACATGAACATTGCCCCCTCCCTCTGTTTCTGGTTGCTGGACACACTGAAGGGCCGCAAACAGGTAGTCCGCTACAACAACCTCACCTCTCTCCCTCTGACCACCAACATTGGGGTACCACAGGGGTGTGTTCTCTCCCCGTGGCTTTTTTCCCTCTACATTAACAACCTCCGTTCAGCATCCCCCTCAGTCAAAACCCTTAAATACGCGGACGACACCACCATCCTAGGGTTGATCTCCAACAACAAGGAGGATGACTACCGGCTGGAGGTGGAGCGAACACTCACGTGGTGCAAAGAACATAACCTGATACTCAATGAAAGCAAGACCGTGGAACTCATTATTGACTTTCGCAAAATCACACCCACCAAAACACCCATGCTCATCAATAACCAACCCATTTCAGCCACAGACACATTTAAATACTTAGGAACACACATCAGCAACAAACTCAACTGGGATCATCACACCACTCATCTACTTAAAACAGCCAACCAAAGATTATTTCATTTAAGACAACTCAGGAAGTACAAGGTCAGGAAGACGCTAATGATTCAATTTTACACAGCCATCATACAAAACATCATTTCACTCTCCATCACTGTTTGGTACGGCAACACACCCAAACACACACTACACAGACTAGACAGGATCATCATTAGGGCATCCAAAATCATTAACTGCACACTCCCCACCCTGGACTACATACACAAACATCACACCATCACACGCGCACACAAAATCATCAGTGACCCCCTGCACCCAGCTCATCACCTCTTCCAACTCCTCCCCTCTGGTAGAAGGTTTAGGTCACTAGGTAGTCGCACGGTTAGGTTCAACAACAGTTTCTTCCCCAAGGCCATACAATTACTCAACTCCAACCAATCCTAATTTCACCCCCTGCTGTTATGTTATGTTATGCATGTTATGTTATGTTAATGTTGATGTTATGTTGTGTTCCATCATCCATGTGGTGTATTGTCGCAGCTACCACCTGCACCGTGCTCAAATTCCACCGGCCTGGCCGTGTGGCAATAAAAGAAACTTGAAACTTGAACTTGATTCGCGCGTGCATGTTATTCATGCGTGGACCTTTTTAACTCTTTCAGAGTGGCATTTCCGGTGTCAAATGGAAAAAAATAAATAATGAAATTATATACCAATGATGTAAACTACCCATAATTGATCAGTAGGGTTTAACCTGGAGGTTGGGCTTTAAGCCATATGGATTGATTGATTGATTGAAAACTTTATTAACAGATTGCAGAATGGGTACAGTGACGTCACAGGCCCGGATTGATTGATTGATTGAAAACTTTATTAACAGATTGCAGAATGGGTACAGTGACCGATTGATTGATTGATTGATTGAAAACTTTATTAACAGATTGTAGAATGGGTACAGTGACCGATTGATTGATTGATTGAAAACTTTATTAACAGATTGCAGAATGGGTACAGTGACGTCACAGGCCCGGATTGATTGATTGATTGAAAACTTTATTAACAGATTGCAGAATGGGTACAGTGACGTCACAGGCCCGGATTGATTGATTGATTGATCTGATTGATTGATTGAAAACTTTATTAACAGATTGTAGAATGGGTACAGTGACCGATTGATTGATTGAAAACTTTATTAACAGATTGTAGAATGGGTACAGTGACCGATTGATTGATTGATTGAAAACTTTATTAACAGATTGCAGAATGGGTACAGTGACGTCACAGGCCCGGATTGATTGATTGATTGAAAACTTTATTAACAGATTGCAGAATGGGTACAGTGACGTCACAGGCCCGGATTGATTGATTGATTGATCTGATTGATTGATTGAAAACTTTATTAACAGATTGTAGAATGGGTACAGTGACCGATTGATTGATTGATTGATTGATTGAAAACTTTATTAACAGATTGCAGAATGGGTACAGTGACGTCACAGGCCCGGATTGATTGATTGATTGAAAACTTTATTAACAGATTGCAGAATGGGTATAGAGGTGTGATAGGTGTGATAGGTGTGAGAGGTGTGATAGGTGTGATATGTGGGATTGGTGTGAGAGGTGTGAGAGGTGTGATAGGTGTGAGAGGTATGATAGGTGTGATATGTGGGATCGGTGTGATAGGTGGGATCGGTGTGATAGGTGGGATCGGTGTGATAGGTGGGATCGGTGTGAGAGGTGTGATAGGTGTGATAGGTGGGATCGGTGTGAGAGGTGTGATAGGTGGGATCGGTGTGATAGGTGGGATCGGTGTGATAGGTGTGAGAGGTGTGATAGGTGTGATAGGTGTGAGAGGTATGATAGGTGGGATCGGTGTGATAGATGTGAGAGGTGTGATAGGTGTGATAGGTGTGATAGGTGGGATCGGTGTGATAGGTGGGATCGGTGTGATAGGTGTGATAGGTGTGATAGGTGTGAGAGGTATGATAGGTGTGATAGGTGTGATAGGTGTGATAGGTGTGAGAGGTATGATAGGTGTGATAGGTGTGATACAGTGACCGTCACAGGCCCGGATTGATTGATTGATTGATTGAAATCTTTATTAACAGATTGCAGAATGCAGTACAGCTCAATACACACAATTGTTAAGGGGATGCAGACCAGAGAAAGACTTTCGTCTTGTTTACATCAGGGTCTCCCATTTTCAATTCATAGTGATAACCATAGCCTTGGAGACCCTCTGCAGTAGAGTGCAAACCTCAAACTCGTGTGTACATAACTCTGTTGATCTGTAGATTGGATCTTGAGTCCTATAGCTATGTGTCAGATAGGGATTTAACTTGTGTAACAGGTATCTATCTTCTTGTCTGACTCTGGAGAAGACGGTAAATGCATTTCTCATATGGTGTGTTCCTTTAAAACATACTCTTGCCATGTGGGGGGCTGTGGGACCAGCACTACCAGGCTCCATACCCCACGTGACCCATCTTTGGTCCTAAAGTGAAGTGGTTGAGTGAGTTTGATTCTGATTCAGTTCTAAAGCTCTCTCTCTCTCTCTCTCTTTCGCTCTCTCTACATTAAACATAGTATACTACATTATAAACACCCTATGTGGTATCTACATGTATTGGAACAGCAGTATCATGGCTGGAAAGATCAGTCAGTGTAAACATGATCTCTCTCTCTCTCGGCTGAAAAAGAGCGGTTTTGAAGGAGGGTAGGGATTCACATAATTTTACGGCTGTGGGTAGAGCGTGGCATAATTGCGAAACGTGTGTAGTCCTTTGCTTGAGCCGAATCTGGGTTGAACATGATTTGTGGAACTCCCTCTGGTGTTGTGGTCGTGGAATTCACTGACCTTTGGGAAGTATTTTCGACATGTACATGGGTATCTTAGTGGTGTGTATCTTGTAGACCAGGCCCATTGCAAGTTGCTGTACTCTGTCGTCTACTCTAACCATACCCACCTTCAAAACCGCTCTAAAAGAGCACCTACGGGAGGCTGCAATTCGAAACTGGCCCCGGTAAATGTCCAACCCCCCCAATGTACAGTTTCCTCCCCCTCAAATGTATATATTCTCTTTTAGAAAGTGTCTGTAAATAAACAGTACTGTATATTTGTATATCTTGTATCATGTTGTATGTCATAAATGTCTGGATGTAACAGTAGTACTGTATATCTGTATGTTGTGTAGGCTATGTCATAAATGTTATCATGGATTGAAAATGGGGGACCCTGATGTAAACAAGACGAACGTCTTTCTCTGGTCTGCATCCCTGGTCTGTATTGAGCCGTACTGTCTGTATTGTACCCATTCTGCAATCTGTTAATAAAGTTTTCAATCAATCAAAACAAACTCCCCAGCGATGGGAACTAGTGGGAACACTTCAGGCTGACGTCACGCCGCCTTGTTCCTCTGACGTCAGCCTCCACATCCTTCCTGTTCTGATGATACACTTGGAGCGGTGGAGGCAGCGGGAGGTGAAGACGGAGGTGATGTTTGGTAGAGGAGTCCCGACGATCCTGCCTGCCGCCTTCACCACCCTCTGTAGAGCCTCTTGCTCTGCCTTTGTGCAGCTGGAGAACCACACAGACACACCGTAGGTCAGCACACTCTCTATAGTTACTGTCTGTACAATACTGCTGTAGGCCTATAATACTTATGTAAATAAGTAAGGCAATTGAAATATATCTGCAGTACAGCTCAATACACACAATTGTTAACACTTTGAGCGCCACGCCTGGTTTTCCGTTTTACCGCTTGAATGCCACCATCGGCGCCAATGTTAACGTTAATATCGCCTAATCTATGTTTTAAATTATGGCTATGTGTCTAATCTGCCCATCGCATTATCAAATACTATTTTCCAGTCAGTGCTGTGAAGGCAGATTGTTTTTTTATCGCGTCATTTCCGTTTCAGAGCAGTTAGAAAAGCCCCCGTTTTGATATAAAAAACAGCTCATTCTGGAGCATTCTATGAAAATCGTCTTTTAGTGGAATATTCCACAACGTTGATATTCGTCTGCCTTTTTATGAATCGTTTTCAAATAAATGCTAGATGATCAATATTATACGTGCACGCAAGCACATTACGGCCGCGCACTGATAATCGCTCCGTTGATTTCCTCACGGAGTTTTACAGTGAAACCGAAAGAAGACATTTCACAAAACAGCTTATAACTTCATCAAACTTACTCTGATTATCCTACCACTGATAACATAGAGTCCTTACCTGACATCAGATGGTATCCAACTGGTATATTCCAATTCCTGATCACCATTCGAAAAAATCGATACGTGTATGGATCCAACGCGATACAGTAGAACTCCATGATCCGCGGGGCTCTGAGGCTCCAGAATGAACTCTGGTAACCCCGGCTGGATCAGTGAACTGGAAAATGTGGAGTACCGGATTTTTTTCCCCATTCATTTTCATTGAGTCCATTCCAAAATCACTTATGTCATCTGGGGGCGCTTTTTTCCACAGTGATCGCCGGCGCCCCTCGGCTATACTCGGGTAGGCTCGGGTGATGCAATAATTTTTCAGATCGCAAAAAAAAAGAAAAAAATTCCGAGAAATCTCGTGAGTGGCACGCAACCACCTATAAAAAAACCCGAGAAATCTCGTGAGTGGCACTCAAAGTGTTAAGGGGATGCAGACCAGAGAAAGACTTCCGTCTTGTTTACATCAGGGTCCCCCATTTTCAATTCATCATAAATGTACAGTTCCCTCCCCCTTGTATATATTTACTGTATGTCACAAATGTAACAGTACTGCATGGTCTGCATCCCCTTAACAATTGTGTGTATTGAGCTGTACTGCATGCTGCAATCTGTTAATAAAGTTTTCAATCAATCAATCAATCCGGGCCTGTGACGGTCACTGTATCACACCTATCACACCTCTCACACCTATCACACCTCTCACACCCATCACACCTCTCACACCAATCCCACCTATCACACTGATCCCACCGATCCCACCGATCCCACCGATCCCACCTATCACACCTCTCACACCGATCCCACCTATCACACCTATCACACCTCTCACACCTATATGTATAATCTGTGATTTGCGTCACTCTGCACTTAAGGGCAAACACCAAAAGAAATGTCCAGTACAAGAACTGTAAATGTTTCAGATATATATATATATATGTTTTAAAAGGTCTGTTTCATTCAGAAATATGTCAAATGGCAGAAGCTTGTGATGTGCTAAATGTTTTTCCTAGGGATATTTAACCCGAAGACCTTAACCAGAATATGCAGTATTCATATGTAAACATGTACTGTAACAGTCTGTCTGTCTGCCTACCTATCTGTCTGTTTATATTGTTTATATTGTCTGTATGCCCAGTAGTCATAACACAGGGACCAAAGTACAGGGCCTCTGAGTAGGATGCAGTTTGTACATCTGTCTGTTTGATTTGCCAAGGTTTAAAAGCGGGCAGAAAAGTGGCAATTTTTTAACTTGAACTTGAAGACTGCATACCTTTTTTTCAAACCAAAACAACATACTTTATACTTATAGCACATCCATGAGCCTGGTCTCTTTTGAAAGATGACATTCTGAAGTTTCTCATTCCAGAAAAAGAAATCACTTTTAGTGCTAACGTAATAGAGTAACATAGGTCTGAACTTGTTACTCAAGTTTTTCTGTAGTAGTTAGTAGTCCAGAGGTAGTATTTCCCCAGAAGGTGGTATGGCTTACAAATCCAGACGGAGCCATAGCCTGAAGCCTTATGTAGCACATTTTCATAAAGATCCATTCAGAAATGAGTGATTAGGAGTGATTTTGGTAAACTGTGTACTCATCTGGTAATCGTAAGAGTAACGGTTTAATCCCAGGTGCTCCTGGAAGTGAGAGGAGCAGGTTGTCACCCTGCATGGCTGACTCCAGCACCAGTGTGTGTGTGTGAGGGACTTGGCACTTGGGTGATTGTCAGGCATACATTGTAAAGTGCTCTGTGGACAGAAGACAAGAAAAGCTAAATAGAAATAGAGTTAATTCCCATGGTGCTTTTGGGAAATGCAGGTAAGATCTGTGTGTGTGTGTGTGTGTTTAGCTGGCGAAACAACTACCAGTAGTTGAGTAATGTGATCTTTACACCTGTGTGTGTGTGTGTGAGAGAGAGAGAGAGAGAGGGTCAGTGCTCATCCTTAAACCAATACAACCGTCTATTAATAGAACCAGCAGGGCCTTGTAGATCAACCCTCTAAAGCCCCCTGACCCCTCAGCCTGACCCCCCAGCCTGACCCTCCTTGCCCTCATCTGATGGACATGTCTGTTCAGTGTGTGTGTGTGTGTGTGTGTGCGCGCACGTGAAACAAATATAGATTGAGAGAAAGGGAGAGCATCTAATCCATATGTGAGAGTGAGAGAGAGACACACAGAGACAGACACAGAGAGACAGAGAGGGGGACATAATAGGGAGAGAGAGAGAAACAGAGAGAGACAGAGAGAGGGACAGAGAGAGAGACAAAGAGAGGGATACAGAGAGGGGGGCAGAGAGACAGAGAGAGACAGAGAGACACAGAGAGAGACAGAGAGGGGACAGAATAGGGAGACAGAGAGAGAGACACAGAGAGGGGACAGAATAGGGAGACAGAGAGAGACACAGAGAGACAGAGAGGGGGACAGAGAGAGACAAAGAGAGGGAACAGAGAGAGAGAGAGAGAGACAGAGAGGGGAACAGATAGAGACACAGAGAGAGACAGAGAGGGGGACAGAAAGAGAGACAGACAGAGACACAGAGAGGGGGACAGAGAGACACAGAGAGGGGGACAGAGAGCGAGACACAGAGAGAGACACAGAGAATAGGGGTTGGGGTAACAACCTGACATCTCAACACACCAGGCCATCTGTGTGTGCGCTCCTCCTGTGAATAAGATTAGACAAACCTTCATTAATCTCCACAGGCAAATGCAGCTGTCAAGCAACATTTAGAATGAAGCACAGGAGAGGTACAGGTGAGAATAAGAATCCAAACAAGCTAGGATAATAATAATACAAAAGTAAACAAGCTAGGATAATAATACAAAAGTAAACAAGCTAGGATAATAGTAAAAATCGAATAAAATAAAGATAAAGTAAATAAGCTAGGATAATAATAATACAAATATAATCAAATATAAAGATAAAGTAAACAAGCTAGGCTAATAATAATAATAATAATAATACAAATATAATAAAATAAAGATAAAGTAAACAAGCTAGGCTAATAATAATAATAATAATAATACAAATCGAATAAAATAAAGATAAAGTAAATAAGCTAGGATAATAATACAAATCGAATAAAATAAAGATAAAGTAAACAAGCTAGGATAATAATAATACAAATATAATAAAATAAAGATAAAGTAAACAAGCTAGGATAATAATAATAATACAAATATAATAAAATAAAGATATATAGTAAAACAGGGATGCTTTCCCTTGAAATCTGCACTGGATCTCTGAGTGAGTGAATAAGTGAAACATGTGTATATATACTGTACTATATCAATAATATAAATATGTGCATATGTACAGCCCACCCTGGTATAAATATACAGACGTAAGTCTCCCCTGGTACGGATTTTGTTTTACTAAAGACTGTGTGTACCACCGTTTTTTTAAAGGTTGTGTGAAGGCCTCACTAGGAACATTAACCCTTTCAGTACCCCACTACAGAAGGTTAACCTTTCACTACCACACTACAGACGGTTAACCTTTCACTACCACACTACAGAAGGTTAACCTTTCACTACCACACTACAGAAGGTTAACCTTTCACTACCACACTACAGAAGGTTAACCTTTCACTACCACACTACAGAAGGTTAACCTTTCACCACCACACTACAGGTGGTTAACCAGTGAAAGGGTTAACCCTTTGGTAGTGTGGTAGTGAAAGGGTTAACGATGCCTGTGATTGCAATGATCAGAGACAGCTGTAACTGTGTAATGGGAATAATTGGGGGGAGGTCGCTGGCTGATTGGTTGATGTGTGTTTTGTGACCCGCTCGCCTATTCTTTATTCCCAGCGGAAGAGTGCTGCCGAGTGCTTCCGCGTTTTCCCTGATTGGCTGCGACACGCCCTGCGGCAGCGCGGCAGCCGCAGAGCGGAGCGGCATTATGTAGCCGTAATCCCTGATGTTTTTCATTCGATGCTTAGCTCAACTGGTATGCCGCAGTGCTGTGGATCCTGCGGTCCGTTGGTGACAAGTTCGATTCCCTTACATTTTTTCTTGTTTGTTTTTAACGTGCATTCTTTCGCCGGTTAAGTTTAGGCATGTTAACTTTAAGCATTGTTTCGGAGTTGGTTATGGTTATAAGGTTAGGCATTGTTTCGGAGTTGGTTAAGGTTAGAAGGGTTAAGTTTAGGCGCTGTTAAGGAGCTGGTTAAGGTTAGAGTTTGTCTTAGAGAATGGCAATATTCTTTCGGAGTTGGTTATGGTTAAGGTTAAGGTTAGGCATTGTTTCGGAGTTGGTTAAGGTTAAGGTTAAGGTTAGGCATTGTTTCGGAGTTGGTTAAGGTTAGAAGGGTTAAGTTTAGGCGCTGTTAACACTTTGAGTGCCACGCTGGGTTTTCCTTTTTACCCCCTGAATGCCACCATCGGCGCCAATGTTAACGTTAATATCGCCTAATCTATGTTTTAAATTATGGCTATGTGTCTAATCTGCCCATCGCATTATCAAAGACTATTTTCCAGTCAGTGCTGTCAAGGCAGATTGTTTTTTTATCGCGTCATTTCCGTTTCAGAGCATTTAGAAAAGCACCCGTTTTCAGATAAAAAACAGCCCATTCTGGAGCATTCTATGAAAATCGTCTTTTACTGGAATATTCCACAACGTTGATATTCGTCTGCCTTTTTATGAATCGTTTTCAAATAAACGCTAGATGATCAATATTATACGTGCACGCAAGCACATTCGGGCCGCGCACGGATAATCGCCGCGTTGATTTCCTCTCTGACTTTTACAGTGAAACCGAAAGAGTCCATTTCACAAAACAGCCTATAACTTCATCAAAATTAGTCTGATTATCCTACCACTGATAACATAGAGTCCTTACCTGACATCAGATGGTATCCAACTGGTATATTCCAATTCCTGATCACCATTCGAAAAAATCGATAAGTGTATGGATCCAACGCGATACAGTAGAACTCCATGATCAGCGGGGCTCAGACGCTCCAGAATGAACTGTGGTAACCCCGGCTGGATCAGTGGACTGGAAAATGTGGAGTACCGGATTTTTTTCCCCATCCATTTTCATTGAGTCCATTCCAAAATCCCTTATGTCATCTGAAAGACGATAGGGGGCGCTTTTTTCCACATATAATCTCCGGCGGTGCTCGTGTATACTCGGGTAGGCTCGCGTGATGCAATATGATTTCAGATTGCTAAAAAAAAAGAAAAAAAAAAATCAGAGAAATCTCGTGAGTGGCTTTCAACCACATAAAAATAAACCCGAGATATCTCGTGTGTGGCAGTTAAAGTGTTAAGGAGCTGGTTAAGGTTAGAGTTTGTCTTAGAGAATGGCAATAGACAGCCTATTTCCGCACTGCCGCTCTCTCGCGCTGCCGCGGTCACATGGAATCAATCAGCAGCCAATCAGGGAAAACGCGGAAGCACGCGACGCACTCTTCCGCTGGGAATAAGCTACATGCGACCCGCTCTCCTCCTTCCTATAGGACGATGATGACATCATGGGCCTAAGCCTTGGAATTAAAACCAGGAAGGAAATAATAAAAGATATGAATAGAATATATTAATGTTTCTCTGCATATTTTCACACCGCCAACAAAGTACTCTTGTCTGGGAATGGATTTTGGTGCATCTCCTCTAATTTCTGTGCGTCTTCTCTCAGACAGAGAGAACACAGACACCCATCCTATTATTATTATTCTAGTTCAGGACATTGGGGCTGTGACCCATCCTATTATTATTATTATTATTATTATTATTATTATTATTATTATTATTATTATTATTATTATTATTATTATTATTATTATTATTATTATTATTATTATTATTATTATTATTATAGTTTACATTTAGCGGCACGGTGGTGTAGTGGTTAAACACTGTCGCCTCACAGCAAGAAGGTCCAGGGTTCGATTCCCGCTTGGGGACCAGGTTTCCATGATGCCAGGTACCCAGGTGGGGTATCTCCCAGGCCTTTCTGTGTGGAGTTTGCATGTTCTCCCCGTGCTCGCAAGGGTTTCCCCCCCCGATAAGTTAAACACAATGGAAAAACATGCACAACAACAAGATCGCTAACGTTGTGGCGTCCTTGACGAAGACGGACAGGAGCACTTGGATTGGTCCCCTGGTGCAGCTCACGTTGACGCCTGTCTGCTCCCGGCTGCCCTTGGGGGGCAAGGACGACGGGATGGGTTAATCGCAGAGACGAATCGCATCGGCGATCCTACAGAGACAATGCATGCGTGTGTGTTCCGGTGTGTGTGTGTTGAGGATAATTGCATGCCAATTAAAGACCTCTGAGCAGGTCCTGCATTATTATTATTATTATTATTATTATTATTAGATCCTTCCCTTGCTGTGCAGGTGCCCCGACCGAACTGTAGGAGTCGCTGTTTACAACGACCAGGACCCGCCCTCGCCGGCTTCCCACCCGCTAACACTGCCAATTGTGTTAGTATGGACGGTCGGCCAACCCGGAAGCACCACAGCTGGATTCGATCCCACTGTCTCTGTGGTGATAGACAGACGCTTAGTCCACTGCGCTACCCGGCCGCCCAGATCTATTTGATTTAAAAAATATATTGTATTCCCTATAGCAGAGAATCTCTCTGCTACCTCTCTTTTACCTATTTAGTAAGGCTGTAGACCTCAAGAAAAGCCCCTCCACTTTGAAGTAAACAGAAAATACATTTCCTGGTATCCCGTTCCCACTTTCTATTCTCCATGATAAGTCAATTATGTCTAAGAGGTCTTCATTTTGAAGGTTCAATGATATAAATATTAACAACTTCAGAGAGATGTTGGCAGAATTGTCCTGGGAAACAGTCTATGAGGCGCAAAATGCAAATACAGCTTATAATAATTTTTATACCAAATTCTATTTAGTTTTTGTCCAATGTTTTCCTCTTATAACTAACAGTAACAAAAACGTTGCAAACTTGAACAAACCATGGTTCACCATTGAACTTAGAAAATCTGCTCTAAAGAAAAATAAATGATATAAAAAATATTTACAAAGTCCTACTCCATTTAAAGTATGCTTCATATAAGACACACAGGAACAAACATAATCATCTTCTTAGAAATGCCAAACGGGATTATTATAGTGATAATTTATTAGCTCTTCAAACAATATTAAATGGACATGGGACACCCTGAAAACATTACTCAATATGAGACACTCCTCTTCTCCATCCACAACTGAATTTCAGGATGGTACGGATAAGATAACAGAGCCATCCCAAATTGCGAAGTTTTAACAACTTCTTTGTGAATGAATGAATGAAAAGTTTCTTTTTGGACATGTTATTCTTCATATTTCTCCAAACAACTCACGGTATCTTGTTCCATCAGACCAAACAATCATAACAACAAATTAAAAAATCCTTAAAGGAAAAAACATTTATAAAAAAGAAAAAAGGGAATTATAAACAAAAGGTCAAGAGCAATGTGTTTGGTTAGCAGACATGTCCAAAAAAGGAGTAGAGGGAAGCTTAGCTTATTGATCCCTACCCCCTTACATTTGTATTTGTTCTTCCATTAATATTACTAGATTTTACATAATTTAGTATATTACAATATAGAATATTCTTTTTACTTATATTAAAAGATTACAAGAAAAAACATGATTCACTTGACAGCAGTGAATATAGTACAGCACTACATACACAATATAACATAACTTTGTTTATCCTCACTACTCATTTCTGTATTTTTCTAATGTGTCTTTTTTTAGCTGCTTTTTAAATTGTGCCACATGTTTACTCAGTTTGATGTATTCAGGTAAATTATTCCACAACTTCACTCCACACACCGATATGCACATGCTTTTCAGCGTGGTGTTTACCATTGGTTGTTTGAGATTCCCTCTCCCTCTTAAATTATATTCTCCTTCCCTGTCTCTGAACCATTTTTGAATGTTGCCTGGGATTAGCTTGTATCTGGCTTTGTATACAATGAGGGCAGTTTTGTAATCCACTAGGTCCATAAATTTCAATGCTTGTAGCTTTATAAATAAGTTATTGGTGTGTTCATAATATCCTACATTGTTGATTATTCTTATTGCTTTTTTTTCATGGTGCATATTGGCTGTAGAGTGCTTTTGTAGGTAAAACCCCACACCTCCGCACAGTAGCTCATATATGGTAGGGAGAGTGTACAGTACAGTGTATACAGTGTTTTTTGGTTTAGAATGTGTCTTATCTTGCATAAAACACCAACACTCCGTGCCAATTTAGTCCTGACATATTTGATATGAGGTTTCCAGTTGACTTTGGTCTATTATCACACCCAGAAATGTATTCTCAAATATCCTCTCCAGTTTAATACTATAAATCCTTAGTTCAACCGGTGTATTTACTTGTATATCACGTTTACCAAATACCATGATTTTTTTTTTTTCTGTTTTTTTTCTGTTTAATGATCATTTATTTACATCAAACCACACTTTCAGCTTGGATAGCTCAGCTGCGACATCCTTTAAAAGCATTTGGAGGTTCACTCCCTCACAGAAGACATTTGTATCATCAGCAAAAATTACATTTTTCAATATTTTAGACGCATTACCTATATCATTTATATACAGTATAAATAGTTTCGGGCCCAGAATTGACCCTTGCGACACACCACAGATTATGTTTGACTGAGTGGACCTGTACTTCCCCAATTGCACAAACTGTTGTCTTTGTTCTAAGTAACTCTTTAACCATTTGAGCCCTACTCCTCTGATCCCATACCTTTCCAATTTTAGTAGCAGAATATCATGATTTATAGTGTCAAACGCCTTCTTCAGATCTATGAAGACCCCTATTGCAAACTTCTTATTATCAATTATGCTTGTCAGTTCTTATACTAGGTCCATTAGTGCCAATGACGTTGAATGATTCGATCTAAATCCATATTGACTGTCTATAAGTAATGCGTGTTTATCAATGAAACTGTCCAATCGTGCAGCAAATACCTTTTCCATTATCTTTGAGAACTGGGAAAGGCGAGAAACCGGCCTGTAGTTGGTGAATAGATTTTTCTCACCGGCTTTGAAGATCGGTATCACTTTTGCAGTTTTCATTTTGGTGGGGAAGGCACCCAGTTTGAATGAGAGGTTACAAATATGCACTAAAGGGTCTGCTATGGCTATTACTACTTGCTTAATTAAGGTCATGTCAATGCCGTTCCAATCTGTTGATATTTTATTCTTAAAATTGTTCACAGTATCCATAATTTCATTTTATCCGTATTTCTCAAGAAGATAGTACTTGGGTTTCGTTCTTCAAAATAATTCGAAACACCTCCCCCTTGTGGCGGGGTTATCTCCTCTGCCAATTTAGGCCCCACATTAACAAAGAAACTGTTGAATCCTTCTGCCACCTAATTTTTATTACTTACTGACTTTCCCTCATCTATAAATTCATCTGGAAAGCCAGAACTAGTTGCTTTATTTCTTATAATTGAGTTTAATATATTCCATATTCCCTTTATGTTATTTAATTTTTTTTCTAATACATTATTATAGTACTCTTTCTTACATTTTCTTACAATATCAGTTAGTTTATTTTTATATAGTTTATACTTAATTTCTTTCTCTTTATTTCTGTGCTTTATAAATTCTCTATATAAGGTTTTTGCATTTGTTCTACTTTGCTGCATTGGACAGCTTCTGTCATATAACAGCAGGAACATATTCAGAAAAGAATCATAAGCAGAATCCACATCTATTGATTCATATACATTTCTCCAATCCTGTGATAATAGTTCTTTTCTGAACCTATTTAAAGTGTCCTCCGTTCTTAATCTCCTTTGCATGATTACTTTACTATCAACCACTTTAACATCACAATGATAGACTACAAACACCGATAAATGGTCACTAATGTCGTTTATTAATAGTCCACTCTCTATATTATCTATTAAATTATTAGTAAGTATATTATCTATTAATGTTGCTGAGTGACATGTGATTATACTCGGTTGTGTAATAATAGGAAATAGACTCCTACTATACATTGCATCCTTAAATTCTTCTATCAATGATAGTTTGTTAGGATTTAAAAAATCTATATTATAATCACCACAAATAAAAGTAACCTTCTGGTCAGTGTTTGTAATCATACCTTCCATCGTTTGTCTGAAACGAATGTGGGACCATGTCTTGCAAAACATATAGGCAATGCTCATGGTTCTCCAACTGATTTTATAAGTTATGAGTATGCTTCTCTAAATGCTTTTGAGCCTGTAAAGACCTCAGAAGTACTTGATATTATTATGAGCCTAAACAACTCTTCTCCTGGCCATGATGAAATTCCAGCCTCTTTGATCAAAAAGGTTGCATATTCAATTATTGATCCTTTATCCTTCATTTTTTCCATGTCCCTTGAATCAGGCACTATCCCTCAAGCCTTCAAAATTGCCAAGGTTATACCGCTGTTTAAAGCTGATGACCCCTCTGTATTCTCAAACTATCGTCCTATATCGATACTACCTTGTTTTTCAAAGATTATTGAAAAGCTGGTATATAGTAGAATCATGAAACATCTAGATGACAACAATATCTTGTTCGAACATCAGTATAATAACTTTATAATAATAACTTTATTTGTATAGCACTTTTCATACAGAGGTTGCAGTTCAAAGTGCTTCACAACAGTAAAAAATACAGGCATAAGCGGGCATAAAAAAGATAAGACAGGTAGCAAGGTATGGCAAATCACAGTGTTTCACATTAGGATCTAGCATCCCAATATGCTCTCCGCTTACAGTTTTCAGTAACACAAATAATAAAAATAGTTTACAATGATTCAGTTTAAAAATAGTCTAAAAATTATAAAATAGAATACAGGCATGAGCGAGCATAGCAAGGTATGGTAAATCACGGTGTTTCACATTAGGATCTAGCATCCTAATAGGCTCTCTATTCAGTAATACAATTAATCACAGTGTTTCACATTTGGATCTAGCAAATAATACAAATAGTTTAAAATGATTCAGTTTAAAAATAGTAAAAGTGCAATAACCGACACATGAATTTGATAGGCAGTGTATAAGAGTAGGCAGGGTAAGAATAGTGCAGGTAAATACAAGTTGTGTCAGGATATCCCTGATGTTTCCTCTTGCCACTAGGTGGTAGCAGATATCTATCAGTGAAATGCCTGAGCAAAGAGATAGGTTTTAAGCTGTCTTTTAAAGATGTCTAGCGAGTTGGCTTCCCTGATGTTTTGGGGTAGTTTGTTCCATAGTTTTGGGGCATAGTTGATAAAGGCTGCATTACCGATCCTCTTTTGACTGCTTCTGGGAGCCTCTAGTAGTCCAGCAGCTGATGATCGCAGTGTTCTTGCTGGTGTGTAATTTCTTAGAGTGTTGGCGATGTAGCTAGGTCCCTGTCCATTTAGAGCTTTGTATGTAAGGAGAAGGACCTTAAAGTCCAGGGCCGGACTGGGGAAATAATTCATACCGGGAGATATAGCGCGAAATATAGCCCCAGTCAGGCCACTTTTTAAGCGGGGGGTCTGGGGGTCCCCCACCAGGATTTTTTGTTACAAAGACTTAATTTCCTGCATTCTGGTGAATTTTAGTGCATGTGAATCACAAACTAATGAGCCAACAATTGCTTAGTACAATGTACTGTTATGAACCTCAAATAAAACTGTTGTGGCACTAGCAATGCTACTCTCTCCACCTTCAAAAAGAAAAAAGCAAGAGCACAACATATTTGTCTATTTACTATTATAATACAGTTAACCACTCTCTCCACCTATTCAAACAGAGCAAGAGCACAATACCATATTCACTTTACTGATGCACTACCCATAAACAGTTAAAATAGCCCTTACACAAACATTAAATAACAGACCTTTCATTATTACAAAACTACCTGGCTCACTGCCTGGCTGTTACAGTATTCTGCAGAGTGCCATCTGCCATTCCATTCGCCGCCTCCACTGTCAATCAGTTGTATCGCCTGGTCCCGCCTCCACCAATCACAAGCGGCAGCACGGCTCCATTGTGTGTGTGTGATCCGAGGGAGAGAGTCCGATAGTTCTCCAACTCTGTCGCAGACAGTGAAATCCTGGTTGTTCCCCACCCACCTAGGTTATCTAACTATCGCGCCGCGCCGCCGCCACAACTAGAAACAATGGCCTGGCAAAAAAGGAAAAAAAAATTATAAAAAAAAAATAATTTTTTTTTTTTTTTTTTTTTATATCTGTGCAGGCCAGGCCATCGGGAAAACTCCCGGTGCTCCCGATGGCCAGTCCGGGCCTGTTAAAGTCAATTCTAAATGTTACAGGAAGCCAGTGTAAAGCAGTTAAAACTGGACTAATGTGCTCTCTCCTTTTGGTTCTAGTTAGCAGTCGGGCTGCAGAGTTTTGGATTAGCTGAAGCCTCTCTGTGGTTTTCTTAGGGAGACATGTGAAAAGTGCATTACAGTAGTCTAACCGGCTAGATATGAATGCATGAATTAGCTTCTCAGCATCGTTCTGATTAATAAATGGTCGTACTTTTGCTATATTTCTGAGATGGAAGAACGATGTTTTCGTCACTTTGCTAATATGAGAATTGAAGTTCAGTTCTGAATCTATGATAACCCCAAGACTAGTGACCTCAGATTTGATCCAAGGAGTTAGTCCCCCCAGGTTCTTTATTAATGTTTCTTTTTTAGTTTTGGAGCCGATAATTAGAATTTCAGTTTCGTTCTCGTTTAGTTTCAGGAAGTTCTTACTCATCCATTTATTTATTGCCAGTAAGCAGTCTGTAATGGAGCTAATCGCTGTATCATTTGGTTCAGCAGATATGTACAGTTGTGTATCATCCGCATAGCTATGGAAATCTACATTATGTTCTCTGATGATATCACCCAGCGGTAACATGTAAAGGGAGAAGAGTAAAGGACCTTGGCTTTAGAAAAAAAAATACTCTACATATATGGCTCTTTTGCACCTTAGAGAAAAAATTACAGCTGCACTGGAGAAAAATGAATATACCTTAGGAATTTTCTTAGATTTATCAAAGGCTTTTGACAGTGAATCACGACATTTTATTATCAAAAATGTCATGTTATGGTCTTAAAAAACAGGTTATACAATGGGTTGAGAATTACTTTGTAGTTTTCAATGGTAATCGATCACAGCTGGCTGTACTAAAATGTGGTGTTCCACAAGGACCCTTGTTGTTTTTGATTTATGTGAATGATCTTGCAAATGCATCCAGTTTATTGTCACCTATATTATTTGCTGATGACACAAATCTCTTCGTCACCGACAAGAATTTTGATTCCCTTATTGATAAAGCAAATTCTGGACTCATTCATTTTTCCTATTGGTTTCAGTTAAACAAGTTATCACTCAATGTCAAAAAATCTAACTTCATTATTTTTAGAAATAAGAACAAAAACATTTCAGACAGAACCAAGATTTGTATCAATAACAATGAACTTGCACAAGTTTCATCAGTGAAATTCTTAGGTGTCAATATCGATGAGAAACTCTGCTTTAAGAATCATTGTGAAATTGTTTGCAAGAAGGTTTCAAAATCGTTGGGCATTATAAAAAGGGTTAAAAAACAATTAAAAAAGAGCACATTACTAACTTTGTATTACAGTTTAATTTATCCTCACATCTCTTACTGCAATATAATTTGGGCCAACACTTACCCATCTTACTTACAAACAATCCATAGAGCTCAGAAATCCTTTGTAAGAATTGCAACCAACTCTTCTTATTTAGCCCCAACCAAACCATTATTTAAACAACTGCAACTACTCACAATTTATGAGGTCAACAAGTATCAAACAGGGGTTCTTATGTACAAAGTAATTGGTCTTCTTTTTATCTTTGCCTAATTTTTTTCAAACTTATTCTCATTATCATGCACATCTCACAAGAAGAAATAAAGACTTACGCATTCCTTTCTCTAGGACCTCTGTTGCCAAATTCTCATTTGTTTATCAAGGTGCAGTGATGTGGAACGATATACAAAATCTAACAGAAACATGTTCCACTTTAAATATATTTAAACGTAAGCTTAAAAAATATGTATATGTGTGTATGTGTATTTGTGTAAAGTATTTTCTATTTTATTTTCCAACATTATAATAGTTGTATAATGCTGTATTGTATGTATCTGTGTGTATGAGAGAGGGATATGCGCATGTGTGTTTGTGCATAATGTGGGGGGGGGGGGGGGGGGGGGGATTTTTTGTGTAGTTATCCTATATAGGTTTAAGAGGGGAGGTCGCTTATAAGCCCCACACTGCAAAAATGGTCAGATAAAAATAAGAAATAAAAATGCGTTTTACTTTTAAGCAAATAATGTGACCGGTCCCAGCAGTAAGAGAGCTGTTGAATGTCGGATATTGCGTATTGGCTAGACATCATAACCTGGACTATACAGTATATAGAGAGAAGGAATAAAACGCTGTGAGACAGGATTCGTGTATCAAGGAAGCAACATTTTTATTTGTGAAGGTCGCTCTTATATACACACACTCAGCTGGTATTAATGAGTCCATCACTCAGCTGGTGTCAATCAGTCAATCACTCTGAATGGAAGACGGGATAGCACACTCATTATAGTCAACAAGAGCAATGTCCGGAAATCAAAATTGCTAGAAAGTGAATTATTTGTTTCTGTTTTCTTTCATATTATCACAGTTTGAATGTTTAAGAATATATATTTACTGTAACAGCTAACAGTTATAGTATCTCTAAATAGTAAAAACCTTTGTTTTAAAAAAGACAAAAGTCAAAAGTCTGAGTTTGGGGGCGGAGTGACATTTACATTAGAGTGGTTTCATTGGCTTCAGCCTTTGTTCTCCAGTTTCTGTCGACGCCCATAAAAACACATTCTCGAAGACACTCTGACGTCACGAGACCGCCGGCCGCCATCTTGGTGTTGGGGACAACAAACGGGTTTCTACGATCAAATGTAGGCGTTGAGCTCCGTTTTTATTACATATTTTATCACATTCTTGTTCATCGGCTGGTATTATATAAAACTTGGCGATTTGGATTTTTGATTGAGTTATTAGTACAAAACGTAACAAACACAGCAGCTCTTTGGCATTGTGATGCACTGAAGAAAATTACCCTCGATTGTGTTTAATTTGCCGCTTTTCCGATCCGTTTTCTGCACTAAATGAAGCGTTCACAATGTACTCGGGGTGCAACAGACAGGAAGTTGACTTGGAGAATGGGTTTGTGTTGACGTGCAACTATGTACCGGGCTAATCAAGGAATCAACTATCAGCTGAAGATATGGCTGTTATAACGTCCCTGTGTGTTAGGGGCCTCCTGGGCAGATAGGGTGTCTGTGTGTTAGGGGCCTCCTGGGCAGATAGGGTGTCTGTGTGTTAGGGGCCTCCTGGGCAGATAGGGTGTCTGTGTGTTAGGGGCCTCCTGGGCAGATAGGGTGTCTGTTCTGTGTGTTAGGGGCCTCCTGGGCAGATAGGGCTTCTGTTCTGTGTGTTAGGGGCCTCCTGGGCAGATAGGGCTTCTGTTCTGTGTGTTAGGGGCCTCCTGGGCAGATAGGGCTTCTGTTCTGTGTGTTAGGGGCCTCCTGGGCAGATAGGGTGTCTGTTCTGTGTGTTAGGGGCCCCCTGGGCAGATAGGGCTTCTGTTCTGTGTGTTAGGGGCCCCCTGGGCAGATAGGGCTTCTGTTCTGTGTGTTAGGGGCCTCCTGGGCAGATAGGGTGTCTGTGTGTTAGGGGCCTCCTGGGCAGATAGGGTGTCTGTGTGTTAGGGGCCCCCTGGGCAGATAGGGTGTCTGTGTGTTAGGGGCCTCCTGGGCAGATAGGGTGTCTGTGTGTTAGGGGCCCCCTGGGCAGATAGGGTGTCTGTGTGTTAGGGGCCTCCTGGGCAGATAGGGTGTCTGTGTGTTAGGGGCCTCCAGGGCAGATAGGGTGTCTGTGTGTCCCGTAGCGGTGAAAAGGTGCGTCTTGAGAGCAGATGTGAAGGTGTCCAGGGTTGGGGCGTTGTGGATTTCAGGGGGGAGAGAGTTCCAGAGGGTAGGGGACGCCACGCTGAAGGCTCTGTGAGAGAGTTCCAGAGGGGGGGGGACGCCACGCTGAAGGCTCTGTGAGAGAGTTCCAGAGGGTAGGGGACGCCACGCTGAAGGCTCTGTGAGAGAGTTCCAGAGGGGGGGGGGACGCCACGCTGAAGGCTCTGTGAGAGAGTTCCAGAGGGTAGGGGACGCCACGCTGAAGGCTCTGTGAGAGAGTTCCAGAGGGGGGGGGGGACGCCACGCTGAAGGCTCTGTGAGAGAGTTCCAGAGGGTAGGGGGACGCCACGCTGAAGGCTCTGTGAGAGAGTTCCAGAGGGGGGGGGGGGGGGACGCCACGCTGAAGGCTCTGTGAGAGAGTTCCAGAGGGGGGGGGACGCCACGCTGAAGGCTCTGTGAGAGAGTTCCAGAGGGGGGGGGGACGCCACGCTGAAGGCTCTGTGAGAGAGTTCCAGAGGGGGGGGGGGGACGCCACGCTGAAGGCTCTGTGAGAGAGTTCCAGAGGGGGGGGGGGACGCCACGCTGAAGGCTCTGTGAGAGAGTTCCAGAGGGGGGGGGGGGACGCCACGCTGAAGGCTCTGTGAGAGAGTTCCAGAGGGGGGGGGGGGACGCCACGCTGAAGGCTCCGTCCCCGAAAGTCCGCAACCTGGTGCGAGGGATGGAGAGGAGACCCAGATCAGAGGATGGTAGGTTTCCGATTAGGGGGGTGGTTAGAGGAGTGGTTAGAGTGGTTAGGGGAGTGGTTAGGGGAGTGGTTAGAGGAGTGGTTAGAGTGGTTAGAGGAGTGGTTAGAGGAGTGGTTAGAGTGGTTAGAGGAGTGGTTAGAGTGGTTAGAGGAGTGGTTAGAGGAGTGGTTAGAGTGGTTAGAGGAGTGGTTAGAGGAGTGGTTAGAGTGGTTAGAGGAGTGGTTAGAGGAGTGGTTAGAGGAGTGCTTAGGGGAGTGGTTAGGGGAGTGGTTAGGGGAGTGGTTAGGGGAGTGGTTAGAGGAGTGGTTAGAGGAGTGCTTAGGGGAGTGGTTAGGGGAGTGGTTAGGGGAGTGGTTAGAGGAGTGGTTAGGGGAGTGGTTAGGGGAGTGGTTAGGGGAGTGGTTAGGGGTGGACACAATTAGACTATTGTTCACACCTATCACCTGACTGCCAAGGTGTTAAAAATGCAGCCAGACTTTAGATCGGATTGGCTCTGTTTTTCCTCTGCTCTGAGACTTGAGGTTTAACTAGATTTAACTAGATACAAAATATTATCTGTAAAAATATGAAAAATGACAGAGGGAGACTTGTGGCTCGTGCTGCTGGGCCCGGTAACCCTGACCCTGACCCCTGACCCCTGACCCTGACCCGCTCACATGAAACAAGTCAAATAATCTGCCAGTGCAGTAAACTAATTTGGCTTGGAAAGATTTCTCAAAATAAGTACAAAATATCTAGGGTTCTCTCTCCTGGTTGGATAAAGTGGGAAGGGATACCAGTTCCGTTTACTGCAGAGTGGAGGGACTGGGAGACCCATGTTACTGACCAGACACTCTATATCAGTGAGGGCTGTTTACTGCAGAGTGGAGGGACTGGGAGACCCATGTTACTGACCAGACACTCTATATCAGTGATGTCTGTTTACTGCAGAGCGGAGGGACTGAGAGACCCATGTTACTGACCAGACACTCTATATCAGTGAGGGCTGTTTACTGCAGAGCGGAGGGACTGGGAGACCCATGTTACTGACCAAACACTCTATATCAGTGATGACTGTTTACTGCAGAGTGGAGGGACTGGGAGACCCATGTTACTGACCAGACACTCTATATCAGTGATGTCTGTTTACTGCAGAGTGGAGGGACTGGGAGACCCATGTTACTGACCAGACACTCTGTATCAGTGATGGCTGTTTACTGCAGAGTGGAGGGACTGAGAGACCCATGTTACTGACCAGACACTCTATATCAGTGATGGGTGTCTGAATGTAGAGCTATTTAACACTTTATTTAAACAAAGAAATACCACTTACAGCTCCTTTAACATAATGAGATAAAAAATAAAAATAAAAAAGACAAATAGGGTGAACATTCTTCCACTTCTCTTCTCCAGTTCCCTCCACATCCAACATGGAGTTGCTTAATGGCCAGATGGGTGTGATTCTGCCGTCTCTGTGGGACAATTGAAACATATATTCATATTAGTCAGTGAGTTTCTGTGAGTGTTGTTGCAGTATAGCATAAACCTCGGAACTGTAATATTGTAAGATCCATCAATAATCATCTAGGCATGGTCTATTAGAATGAAATCGGCAGGTTTCAACAAGTTAAACTGAAGACTTTTTAATACAACTTAGAGCAAAATGTAATACCAATTTCACGGCCATGCTAGCAAAAAAACAACAACAACGCATAGCAACACTGAACTAGCGGCTGCACTTTGCACGGCAATTTAAATGATTGCGCGTTCCACACAAGCTCTCGCCAGACGCACCAACACCCCAGTAGCTCCGCAGAAAACTACTTGAATACAAAAACATTTAATATATTTAATATAATTTCATCTCCTGACAGCCGGGATTTTTTAATTGTAGCATGTGTAGGGACGGAACGCCAATGCATTTAGTATAATACACGTTGCGGGCTATTACCAGCCTCCCAGGAATTACCCTAGACCGCTCTAAAACCATACTTATATTCACCACGGTATAAAACGGGAATGTAATGATAAAAAAATTATTTCTTTTTCACATATTGAACGATAGATACTCGATGTCAAATGGGCCATAGTATTGTATCCATAGCTATAATATAGAATATAGTTATAGCCCTGCAAACACCGCCACGTATTCCTATACTTTAGAACGCTGGCCTTTTAACCACACATCACGCATATCGCTCCGGTGCTGATTGAGTTAAGGGGTCATGAGTCAAATCTGAAACTATTTGTAAAAATATATGATGGTCATAAATGTTCACAGAAGTAATTTATGGAAGTCTGGACATAACTTTCAGTTTGGCCTGAAGATGGCGCTAGAGGAAAGGTCACAGGGTCACCAAAATCAGTAGGTTTATTCCTTTAGGAGTCATGAATGTTCCCATAAAAAATTTGTGACTGTAACAACTCAAATGTCAGGAGATATGTTAATTTTCCATTTTGAACCTGAAGGTGTCACTAGAGGAAAGGTCATGGGGTCACCAAAGGTCATGGGGTCACCAAAATAATAAAAAAGCATGCGAGTCAGACTACAGTGGAGGTAATTAGTAGAGTCAAGTGTTCCTTTATTAACCCCCTTGGGGAAATTCAGGATTTTTCAAATTATGCATTTATTTTGCTATCATTATATATATATATATATATATATATATATATATATATATATATATATATATATATATATATATATATATATATATATATATATATATATATATATATATATATATATATATATATATATATTGGCCATTAATATCGTCAAGCTAACAGATATATCCGTCTTGTTTGTGTAGGCTAAACTTCTAAAGGGGTGTAAATGAATGCAAGACATACCTGTTTAGAGACGTGCTGCTTTGTCTGCCAGTGTTTTAGACAGTTTATTTTGTTTAATCTTCTTCAGAATCGTACAGGTGACAGACACCGCCACAGACACACCATGTCCTCCATGGGTCTGACATATCTTATCCACAACATCACAAACTGGGGCTTCAAGAGGTAGATCAGCCGGAGGTATCACTGAGAGGCCGTCCGCCTCAGGCTGAGTGAGGAACCATATAAACTCCTTTAGCGACTTAGCTTTCAGCTGCTTCAGAATGTTGAACAACAGCGTTGGCAAACTGTTCATATCTGCAAATAGAAAAACAAAATTATAAAATGTCAAATTAATTATTTTAATATACTATGACTACTATATATAGTATATATAATTATAATAAGTTGTAGTAGCAGTAATTGTAATCATGCAGTTGTAGTAGCAGCATACTAGACCTACTATATATAGCCAATGAAAAACCTATTTCAAAAGCAATTTGAATTAAATCTTCGATGATCGTGTGTAGCGCACTATTGGAGATTATTATGAAGAGGAAAAAAAGGTGATGATCCATCCATAAGGTGCGTTTCCGCCTGTCTCTTAGCATTAAACAAATGGATGACAAACAACTTCCTAAAATTACAAAACTGAAATCCTACTAGTCGGTCATATAACAAAAAGAGAACAGTTACAGAGCAATATGGGGCAACTTACTCCTTGGATCAAACCCAAAGTTACAAGTCTTGGTGTTATAATAGACTCAGACCTAAGCTTTAAATCACACATCAACAAGGTGACAAAAACATAATTTTTCCACATTAGAAACATAGCTAAGGTATGGCCGTTTATAAATAAAAAATACACTGAAAAACTGATCGATGCCTTTATCTCAAGCTTACTTGACTACTGTAATGCACTCCTCACCGGCCTGCCAAATAAAAACACAGAACGACTCCAATTCATTCAAAACTCGGCAGCTAGGCTACTAACTAGAACCAAGAGGAGAGACCACATCTTGCACCGTCTCCACCATCTGATCCACTGTGGTCTTCATGTCAGTGTTCTCCAGCTGGCTCTCAGGGATGGTAGGACAGCCAGGCAGCAGGTCAGTGGTCAGAGAAGACTGAAACCTCTTCAGATCATCTGTGTCCAGCCTCTCAAGAGTTTCTAGCAGAAGATCTGGTACAAAGAGGCAATGAACATGTTATGAAAGTCAAACATTGCTTAACTGGTATTTCACCCATTGTCAGTAATCACTGATATTGTAACGTGTTCAGCTAAAAGATGTTCAGCCTCATCTGTGAGAAAAGAGACTAGTTTTGTGATATATCCATGATAGCATGTGACTGAAACAGTGAGTGAGTGAGTGAGTGAGTGAGTGAGTGAGTGAGTGAGTGAGTGAGTGAGTGAGTGAGTGAGTATCTATTTGTATAACAACATAAAACAAGATTGTCACGGAGGTAGGTGTCATAATATTTATCTTTCTTTCCACTGATTCTGGCTATTTTATAGATAGGTTATTATGTTACTTCATTAGATTCGATTCAAATGTATTGTCATTATACAGCACAAGTACAGGACAACGAAAATAGGTTTGGCATCCAACCAGAGTGCAAATCTAACAGTAAAGTGCAATAGTACTATACAATGTACAGGTGATTAAACTGGGTATAAAATAAAATATATAAATTAGTACTACTGGGTGTAAAACAGTATGGTAGTAGTCATACTGGCCAGCAGCATAACTAGTAAGAGTAGGTAAGGGATATGTACAGATATAGATATAGTATCTACAGATATAGATATAGTATCTACAGATATCTAAAAAGCATTATGTGCAGGTATGTACAGACAGGTGGAGTTAGATATATATATACAGCATTAATGTACATGCTACCATACAGCGTTATATGCAGGTGTATAAGTAGGTATATAGGAGGATTATATGAAGACAGATATGGATATGTATATATATGTGGTAAATATATAATGTTGATGGGGTTGATGTTGAGGTCCTTGGTTTCCACGAGGTCACCACGTTTGGAGATGTATTGTTCAACAGAGACACATTACATAGCTTCTCTTTATCAGAGGTAGTTCTCACAATACATTCAACAAGCTTACTGTCATTTGTATTTGAAATGCAGATGTTCTTCTCTTACCTTTAATCCCTAACCTCTCCACATACTGTTGTAACTTCCCATTGGGATCATAACACCCCATCCTCTTCAGAATCGCCGCTGTGATCCTCACAGCTCCCTCAGAGCCGTATGTCTCCACCATCTGATCCACGGTGGTCTGCATGTCAGGCAGCAGGTCAGTGGTCAGAGAAGACTGGTCAGTGGTCAGAGAAGACTGAAACCTCTTCAGATCATCTGTGTTCAGCCCCTCAAGAGTTTCCAGCAGCAGATCTGAGAAATCAATAGACTTTTAATCTTACCTGTACATTTTTTCTTAATTATTAACTTTTTTATTATTCATGCAATCTTTTTAAAAACCTTTTCACCAATGTGTTTTTAAGTTAAAATAATTAAGGCTCACCTAAATATTCTCTTTTGTCTATGACATTAAATAATTGCTATCATTGATCATCAGCAAATTATGACACTTTTTTGTAAACGTGCATTTAATGAACAGATACGATGCATTACCTTTACACTTTAAAATCTCAGCATTATCACACAATCCCATCCTCTTCAGACTCTCCACTGTGATCTTCACAGCTCCCTGAGAGCCGTATGTCTCCACCATCTGATCCACGGTGGTCTTCATGTCAGTGTTCTCCAGCTGGCTCTCAGGGATGGTAGGACAGCCAGGCAGCAGGTCAGTGGTCAGAGAAGACTGAAACCTCTTCAGATGATCTGTGTCCAGCCCCTCAAGAGTTTCTAGCAGAAGATCTGGTACAAAGAGGCAATGAACATGTTATGAATGAATGAATGAATGAAAACTTTATTTAACAGATTGCAGAATGGGTACAATACAGTACGGCTCAATACATACAATTGTTAAGGGGATGCAGACCTGAGAAAGACGTTTGTCTTGTTTCCATCAGGGTCCCCCATTTTCAATTCATATAGACATATATGACATACATGACATACAGATAGTCAGTACTGCTACATCTATACATTTATGACATACCAGATTTGCAAATACAGTACTGTTTGTGATACAGAAGGAGTCAAGAAAAGGGAGTATATACATTTGACGTAGAAACTGTACATTGGAGGTTGGGTGGGGGGGGTTGGGTACATTGGGATATTGACAACCATACTGGGTAATTTACATTGGAGGTGGTTGGGGGGGGGGGGGGGCGGGGGGCATACTGTATAAACAAGTAACACTGTACATTGAGGGGGGGGGGGAGGAGACACTGTACAAACAAACACAATTGTACATTGAACTATTGACAAAACCATACTAGGTAAATGACTGTACATTGGAGGGGGTTGGAATGATTGGGTTAGGATATTTACAGGGGCCAGTGTTGAATTGCAGTCTCCCGTAGGTGTCCCTTGAGAGAGGTTTTGAAAGTGGGTAGTGATCCACATTCCTTTACAGCTTTGGGTAGGGCGTTCCACATTGATGTGGCATAATTGCGAAACGTGTTTAGTCCCTTATTTGAGCCGAATCTGGGTTTGACATGATTTGTGGAGCTCCCTCTGGTGTTGTGATCGTGGTATTCACTGACCTTTGGGAAGTATTTTGACATGTACATGGGTACCTTGGTCGTGTAGTGTATCTTGTAGACCAGGCCCATTGCAAGTTGTTGTACTCTGTCGTCTACTCTAAGCCATCCTAGGTTGTCGAAGTGGGCAGGGGTGAGGTGGGTTCTAGGAGTAAGGTCAAGCAGTAGTCTGACCAGTTTGTTTTGAGATGTTTGTAATTTTGTTTTTAGCGCCTTTGAGGTGCTTTGGTACCATGAGGTGCAAGCATAGTCGTAGTACCCCTGAATGAGTGCTCCTGCCAGAGTCTTCAGGGTGTTCTTGTTTACCAGAGAGGAGATCCGGTACAAGAATCGAGTTCGTTGGTTGACTTTTTTTATTACATTGGATGCCATTTTGTCACAGGAGAGATTAGCCTCTAGGATGGACCCCAGGTAGGTAATTTCATCTTTCCTTGTGACAATATTGTCACCCACTGTAACTGAGAAGCCGTCGGTCTTGCTGAGTTTGTTATTTGAACCGAAGAGAATGGACTCTGTTTTGCCCATGTGTAATGATAGTTTGTTATCAGCGAGCCATATGCAGATTCTGCCTAGTTCCGAGCTGAGGGTTTTTTCAACCTGTAACTTGTTCTTGTCAGAGACCAGCAGGGCTGAGTCGTCCGCAAACAGGAACAAGTTGCAGTCACAAGCTGACGACATGTCATTTGCATAAATTAGGAACAGTAGCGGTCCTAGTATGCTTCCTTGTGGAACACCACAGCTCACTGTGAGGGGGGGGGATAGGGTACCGTTTACCTCCACCATCTGTTCCCTCCCCTCAAGGTAGGATTGCATCCAGCTCACTGATAGACTATCAAAACCAATTGCTTTTAGCTTGTCAATCAGAATGGAGTGATTGACCGTGTCAAAGGCCTTTTGTAGGTCCAGCATGACCATGCCGCAGTATTTGCCTGCGTCCACCTCTTGTTTGATGTGGTCATTCAAATAGAGAAGGCATGTGTCAGTGGAGTGGGATGTTCTGAAGCCAGATTGGAATTCGTAGATTAGATTTTTTTCCGCTAGGTACTTTTCGACCTGTTCGTAGACTATTTTTTCCATGACTTTCGAGATGGAGGTGAGAATAGAAACAGGGCGGTAGTTGCCTGGGTCTAATTTGCTGCCCTTTTTGTGCAGAGGGGTCACCCTCGCAATTTTGAAGTCCTTGGGGACGTGTCCCTGTTTTATGGAGAGGTTTATTATGTGTGTGATGATTGGTGTGATGGCGGCTGCTGAGTCTCTGAGGAATTTGGAGGGGATGTTGTCATGGCCAGTGGCCTTGTTAGGTTGGAGGGCGCTCAGTTTATTGAGTACCTCATCTGTTGTTACCGTTTCCAGCTTGAAGTCGTCCTTGCGGACCCCTAGGTTTTTGTAGAAAGCTACTATGTGTTCTACCCCATAAAGCCCTGAGTGGGAGGGTAGTTTGTTTACCAGTGTTGTGGCTATGTTTGTGAAGAAAATGTTTAAGTAATTGGCTACATCCAGCTTGTCTGTGATGAGCGTGTTGTCAGTTTTTATGTTTATGTTTGAGAATCTGGTTTTAAGTTTTTTACTGCATCCTAGTTGATTATTGAGTAATTTCCAAAGTTCACGTGGTTTGTTTTTGTTTTCCTCAGTTTTGTCATTGATGAAATTCTTTTTTGCAGTTTTGATCATGGAGTTTACGTCGTTTCTTAGTCTGTTTCTTTCTAGTTTGAGTTCAGTCACGTGGGCTTGGAGTTCACTGCTCGTGCTTTTAGTAAGCTTTGACTGACTTTTACGAAACTCAGAGCATTTTTTGTCTCTGGTTTTCATAGCGGCCAGTATTTCGGAGTGCATCCACGGCTCAGCGCGATTTTTTACCCTGGTGGTTCTTAGGGGGGCCATGTCGTTTAGTATTGCTGAGAATTTGGTTTTGAAACCAAGCCATGAAAGTCAAACATTGCTTAACTGGTATTTCACCCATTGTCAGTAATCACTGATATTGTAACATGTTCAGCTAAAAGATGTTCAGCCTCATCTGTGAGAAAAGAGACTAGTTTTGTGATATATCCATGATAGCATGTGACTGAGACAGTGAGTGAGACAGTGAGTGAGTGAGTGAGTGAGTGAGTGAGTGAGTGAGTGAGTGAGTGAGTGAGTGAGTGAGTGAGTGAGTATCTATTTGTATAACAACATAAAACAAGATTGTCACGGAGGTAGGTGTCATAATATTTATCTTTCTTTCCACTGATTCTGGCTATTTTATAGATAGGTTATTATGTTACTTCATTAGATTAGATTCAAATGTATTGTCATTATACAGCACAAGTACAGGACAACGAAAATAGGTTTGGCATCCAACCAGAGTGCAAATCTAACAGTAAAGTGCAATAGTACTATACAATGTACAGGTGATTAAACTGGGTATAAAATAAAATATATAAATTAGTACTACTGGGTGTAAAACAGTATGGTAGTAGTCATACTGGCCAGCAGCATAACTAGTAAGAGTAGGTAAGGGATATGTACAGATATAGATATAGTATCTACAGATATAGATATAGTATCTACAGATATCTAAAAAGCATTATGTGCAGGTATGTACAGACAGGTGGAGTTAGATATATATATACAGCATTAATGTACATGCTACCATACAGCGTTATATGCAGGTGTATAAGTAGGTATATAGGAGGATTATATGAAGACAGATATGGATATGTATATATATGTGGTAAATATATAATGTTGATGGGGTTGATGTTGAGGTCCTTGGTTTCCACGAGGTCACCACGTTTGGAGATGTATTGTTCAACAGAGACACATTACATAGCTTCTCTTTATCAGAGGTAGTTCTCACAATACATTCAACAAGCTTACTGTCATTTGTATTTGAAATGCAGATGTTCTTCTCTTACCTTTAATCCTTAACCTCTCCACATACTGTTGTAACTTCCCATTGGGATCATAACACCCCATCCTCTTCAGACTCTCCGCTGTGATCCTCACAGCTCCCTCAGAGCCGTATGTCTCCACCATCTGATCCACGGTGGTCTTCATGTCAGGCAGCAGGTCAGTGGTCAGAGAAGACTGAAACCTCTTCAGATCATCTGTGTTCAGCCCCTCAAGAGTTTCCAGCAGCAGATCTGAGAAATCAATAGACTTTTAATCTTACCTGTAAATTTTTTCTTAATTATTAACTTTTTTATTATTCATGCAATCTTTTTAAAAACCTTTTCACCAATGTGTTTTTAAGTTAAAATAATTAAGGCTCACCTAAATATTCTCTTTTGTCTATGACATTAAATAATTGCTATCATTGATCATCAGCAAATTATGACACTTTTTTGTAAACGTGCATTTAATGAACAGATACGATGCATTACATTTACACTTTAAAATCTCAGCATTATCACACAATCCCATCCTCTTCAGACTCTCCACTGTGATCATCACAGCTCCCTCAGAGCCGTATGTCTCCACCATCTGATCCACTGTGGTCTCCATGTCAGTGTTCTCCAGCTGGCTCTCAGGGATGGTAGGACAGCCAGGCAGCAGGTCAGTGGTCAGAGAAGACTGAAACCTCTTCAGATCATCTGTGTCCAGCCTCTTAAGAGTTTCTAGCAGAAGATCTGGTACAAAGAGGCAATGAACATGTTATGAAAGTCAAACATTGCAACATTGCAAACATTGTAACGTGTTCAGCTAAAAGATGTTCAGCCTCATCTGTGAGAAAAGGGACTCGTTTTGTGATATATCCATGATAGCATGTGACTGAAACAGTGAGTGAGTGAGTGAGTGAGTGAAAGAGTGAGTGAGTGAGTGAGTGAGTGAGTGAGTGAGTGAGTGAGTGAGTGAGTGAGTGAGTGAGTGAGTGAGTGAGTGAGTGAGTGAGTGAGTGAGTGAGTGAGTGAGTGAGTGAAAGAGTGAGTGAAAGAGTGAGTGAAAGAGTGAGTGAGTGAGTGAGTGAGTGAGTGAGTGAGTGAGTGAGTGAGTGAGTGAGTGAGTGAGTGAGTGAGTGAGTGAGTGAGTGAGTGAGTGAGTGAGTGAGTGAGTGAGTGAGTGAGTGAGTGGATATCTATTTGTTTTAACAACATAAAACAAGATTGTCAGGGAGGTAGGTGTCATAAATCTACTATCTTTCTTTCCACTGATTCTGGCTATTTTATAGATAGGTTATTATGTTACTTCATTAGATTAGATTCAAATGTATTGTCATTATACAGCACAAGTACAGGACAAAGAAAACCCACCGCGGCAGCGCGAGCATATAACAAAATAAAGTTTCAAAAGGAGTGGAAGTTTGGACTCTTTGGAGATAACGTTAGTAGTGTTTCAAGAGCAGAGGTGGAAAATGAGCTACACTTTCTAACAACCTGCCCAGTGTGCCCACTGTACCAAGATATCAGAGACATATACACTCCATGTTACTTGTATTACAGTGTGTGTTGGTTCAAGTTGCTGTAAGTGTTACTTGTATTACAGTGTGTGTTGGTTCAAGTTGCTGTAAGTGTTACTTGTATTACAGTGTGTGTTGGTTCAAGTTGCTGTAAGTGTTACTTGTATTACAGTGTGTGTTGGTTCAAGTTGCTGTAAGTGTTACTTGTATTACAGTGTTTGTTGGTTCAAGTTAGGGCTGGGCGATATGGCCTAAATATGATATCACGATATTTTCTGACCTTTCGGCGATACACGATACGCATCACGATGTTTTTCTTTTTTTCCTTTCATTATGAGGCTTACCAAGACAGTATTTGAGTTTGCAAGCTACTAACATTAAAGACAAAATAAAATACCCATGCATTTAGCATTTTTATATTATATATTAGATTTAGATTATTGGATTATTAGATTATATATTGCATATATTTAGCAATGAGATATTATATGATTTAGATATGAAATATGATAAATTGAAAATGGGGGACCCTGATGTAAACAAGACGAAAGTCTTTCTCTGGTCTGAATCCTCCAGTCCACTGTTGTTGTATTGAGCTGTACTGTATTGTACCCATGCTGCAATCTGTTAATAACGTTTTCATTCATTCAGACGGCAAACAGAATCATTTTGATTGACAGTCGAGTCTGCCAATTACGTCACAGCGCTTGCACCCGCCCTGCTGTTCTTAGCACCAATCGGCAAGCGCATATTCATTTTTTACTTCCGCCATTGGAGAGCTCAATGACAGCGGCCGACGTTTAGCTTTTAGCTCCGCAGGACGACTAAACGACTGGAGGCATAATGATTTTACTGCAACGGATGTTATAATAAAAGCCTTTCCATACATCTGTCTGATTGAAAACTTTATTAACAGACCGCAGAATGGGCACAACTGAGTCAGCACGGGCTGAGATATGAACGACTAATGCTTGCTATATCTAGGTCGACCTCGGACGTTGCTATGTAAATACGCTGATGTTATTATTGAACGTGTAACTATATAACGTTAATGCCACAAAACGAATGCCTTTGTTATCATAAGTAGTAACTTTGATGCAGTAGTGTGTGTGGGGCGGCGCTGTTCAAAAGTTTCAACGTGTGGACCAGATTGACGCGACACAATCCTCTTGGGCAAAACATCACGATATCCACGATACGTTTAAAAAGTGTATCGTTAATGAACTGTACCCGATATTTATATAATATCGTCATATCGCCCAGCCCTAGTTCAAGTTGCTGTAAGTGTTACTTGTATTACAGTGTGTGTTGGTTCAAGTTGCTGTAAGTGTTACTTGTATTACAGTGTGTGTTGGTTCAAGTTGCTGTAAGTGTTACTTGTATTACAGTGTGTGTTGGTTCAAGTTGCTGTAAGTGTTACTTGTATTACAGTGTGTGTTGGTTCAAGTTGCTGTAAGTGTTACTTGTATTACAGTGTGTGTTGGTTCAAGTTGCTGTAAGTGTTACTTGTATTACAGTGTGTGTTGGTTCAAGTTGCTGTAAGTGTTACTTGTATTACAGTGTGTGTTGGTTCAAGTTGCTGTAAGTGTTACTTGTATTACAGTCAGCGATGCAGTGGTGGGCATACGCGGTCAAACGACGTTTAGGCTACGTCACTGAGGCAGAAGTGCGCGCATCCTATTATTATGCAAAGTCTAGGTGATAAGTGCCGGCCGGCCGGGATATACGGCGCGACGACACAAAAATAGGCGTGTTCGAGATGGATTTCGGTTTGCCTCGAAAGTAGACGAGAGTAGCCGAGTGAAGCCGGGGGAGGAGTTAAAAAGGCGGACACTTCCGATTTCACGAGAGCCTCTCGCCTAGTCTCGCATGGCAGATACGCTTTCACGTCACCACACACACATTACACACCTGTCCAGCTCATTATAATGCGATGGCCGCGTGCAAAATTAGATCAGATTCAAATGTACAGCACACCATATACTGCTATAGTGGAATATACTATTCATATACCATAATCATGTATACCATCTTGTTGCGCGCTCCTGGCCGCACGCACACACAACACACTGCTGAATAATTCTGTTTTGCATCAATATATATACTGTGTATATTCATCATCATCATCATCATTTATTTATTCGTACATGGAATTACCACAGTCCAACAGTACATATTCATATAATTCACCAAAAAATACCATGGCCGAAAGGAACAGGAAGAAGAAAAAATCTTATATATACCTGCCCCTACACACACACAACACACCGATAGACATATTGTGTAAAACCAAACAGAATATACCCATTTTGCAAAAAAAAATTAACATCAACACAACCAAATTAAATCAACATAAATAAACCCATTTTGTCTATCTATCAGTCATACTACATATTTAGGTTCATTCATTTACACACACACACACCCCCACACACTTATATAATGTATTATACTTCTATATACTATCTAATTTCTATTTTATTATAATATAACTAAATCATACTATTTATTCTAAACCATATTGGTACAGTATTATACAATATTTTAATATATTATTATTCTATGTTACGCTGCTATATACTATATTACTATACTCATACTGGCCTACAACTCTATGCTACGTCATCCTGACACGCTAAACTGCAATATTATACTAAACTGTGCTATACTGTCTATGTATCTTTTCTTTGCACAACCTTTTGAAGTGAAATATATTATTGGAACTCTTTTCATCGTTCTGCAAAGAGTTCCATAGTTTGATACCTATAACTGAGGTGCACCTTTGTTTTAAGGTTGTTCGTGCAAATTGGTGTTTAAAATTTAATTTCCTTCTGCTGTCATCTGGACAGGGAACGAACAACCTCTGTATATTTGCTGGTAATACTCTGCATTTTGCTCTAAACAAAACTAATAAAGTCTGTATTTCAGCTAACTCTTTAAGTTTCAATAGTCTAGATTTAATAAATAATTCGTTGGTATGTTCTCTTGAATCTACATTGTGAACTATTCTTACTGCGCTCTTCTGTAATATAAATAATGGCTTTATGTTGCTTTCATACGTGTTACCCCACACTTCCACACAGTAACTCAAATATGGTAGGATGAGTGAACAATATAATATTCGCATAGAATTATAATCAAGCACATTCTTTGCCTTGTTCAAAACAAAAACACTATTGGCTACCTTATTTTTTATGTACATTATATGTGGCTTCCATGTCAATTTCTCATCCAACATAACACCAACATTTTTTAACTCAGATACTCTTTCAATATTAACTCCGTCAATACATAATGCCACATTGTCCTTCTTTCGATTAGTAAATATCATAAATTTCATTTTTTCCAAATTTAGGGATAGCTTATTGTTATCAAACCATATCTTAAGTTTACACATTTCATTTACAATGTCATCTGCTAATTTTTTAAGGTATTTTCCTGAACTGAAGAAATTTGTATCGTCAGCAAATAAAACAAATTGCAATATGTTTGACACTTCACATATATCATTAATATATAAAATAAAAAGTTTGGGCCCCAGGACCGAACCTTGAGGGACACCACATTCAATATTCATACATTCAGATGTAGAGTTGTACATATTGTTGTCTATTTTCAAGATGTCTGACAGCTTGAAGTTTATCATGATGATATGATAAAGTTTTCAATCAATCAATCAAACGTCTCATAACTCCCTGGCTGTCACGTGGCTGGTGACTGACAACTTTTCTGAGCCAATAGGCGCTTTGCGCGACCATAGCAAGTCGCTTCCCAGCCGGGAGCAGCCAGGTGAGAGGTAAGGCGTGTTCGAGACGGGATAGGCAGACGCAGATCTGCGCAGGTTTTACTACGGCCTCGCCAAGCGCGTTGCATGCCGGTTAGAATGTTGTCCGACTTGCTCTGAAAATCTGACGAGACGAGGCGCGGAACTCTCGCGGGAGCGAGCCACGCACAGCCTTCAGAGCGAGGCGCCACAGTACCTCTCACTCGGCTGCTCCCGGCTGGGAAGCGACTTGCTATGGTCGGGCAAAGCGCCTATTGGCTCAGAAAAGTTGTCAGTCACCAGCCACGTGACAGCCAGGAAGTTATGAGACGTTTGATTGATTGAAAACTTTATTATGTTATGCGTTATCATCATATCATCGATTCATGATAAACTTCAAGCTGTCAGACACACACACACATACCTCGTCTGTTTTGCCTCAATACTGTATATATAATTCTGTTTTGCCTCAATATACACAGTATACATATATATATTGATGCAAAACAGAATTATTCAGCAGTGTGTTGTGTGTGCGTGCGGCCAGGAGCGCGCAACAAGATGGTATACATTATGGTATATGATTCTATGAATAGTAGATTCCACTATAGCAGTATATGGTGTGCTGTGCATTTGAATCCGATCTAATTTTGCACACGGCCATCGCATTATAATGAGCTGGACAGGTGTGTAATGTGTGTGTGGTGACATGAAAGCGTATCTGCCATGCGAGACTGGGCGAGAGGCTCTCGTGAAATCGGAAGTGTCCGCCTTTTTAACTCCTCCCCCGGCTTCACTCGGCTACTCTCGTCTACTTTCGAGGCGAACCGAAATCCATCTCGAACACGCCTAACGGCACACTGCTGACGAATGAACACGGACGGACGGACGGGCGGCTGCCTCTTCACTTCCGCTCCCATGTTAACGGACGCTAGTAGGCACACTGGCCGGGAGCGCGCCTCGCGAGCGGCAAGCTATCTTTTCGGATTCGAGGCGGCGCGGGAGGCGTGCGCCACGCGCATTGTCACAGAAATACAAGTGAATATCTGCATTCTTACCACAGATATAGATGTTGGTCAACCAGCTGTGTCTGTATCTGCAAATAAACGCCCAACCCCCCCTGTCTGTATGTTTGTTTATACCTATAACTATTACAATGTTGCATAATAATAATAATAATAATAATAATAATAATAATAATAATAATAATAATAATAATAATAATAATAATAATAATAATAATAATAATAATAATAGCAGGATATAGCAGTCATTAAATCAATCCACCTTGTCACCTATAATGACAAATGTTTTATTTGTTTCCCGACAGCTAATTATGGTAATTATGATTATTATTATTATGATTGAACAGCAACCAGTAGGCTTATATCAGTGTATATTTCATTAACAGATTGCAGAATGGGTATACAATACAGTACAGCTCTATCTTTTTTTCTCTCTTTATTCTCCCTATGCCTTTCTTTCTCTCTCTCTCTCGTTTTCTCTCTCTTTCAATAGATGTTGTTCAGCCAGCTAATGTGTCTGTATCTTTCCCAATGCAAATAAACAATATTACTATAGTTAGTACCCCGCCCCGTCTGTCTGTTTGTTTGTCTATCTGTCATATCTGGTTGCCTGTCTGTCTGTCTGTTTGTTTGTCTATCTGTCTATATCTGGTTGCCTGTCTGTCCCGACAGAGACAGAGAGAGAGGGGGGGGGAGATAGAGAGAGGGAGAGAGAGACAGAGAGAGAGGGAGAGAGAGAGCGAGAGGGAGAGAGAGAGCTCTTGCTGCTGCTGGGGCTCCACGCTGCTCTTTCAGGAGTACAGTCACACTGATCATCATTCTAAAATGACTGACTTCGCATATAGACTAGGCATTTACAGCTGTCCCAATGTAGATGTGCCTTCCTCAGTGCGCTTCCGCACGCTCAAGTCGTAGGTCCAGTGTGCCTGACCAGGCGGCGTGTATCACTTCTGCAACGGATTTGATTTCCGGGGTTGGCCTGATTGGCCGCGACGGCCACGTGACGCGCCGTGGCACGCCCCCCGCGGCAGCAAGCGCGCTGCTGCTGGAGTTCACTTCGCCTTTCACATCGCTGCTGTTTAATAATATTGTTGCGTTGGCGAAAGCAGGATGAGAGAGCGTAGATTTCAGTGTGTATGATTTAATCATTTATCATTTGAAAGGCATACATTGTTGTCATACAGAAGTACAGAATACTTTTATCCAAAATGCTTCTTACTGTTACTGTTAGAGACTGTGCTAGACAAGATGAGGTACAATTTACAGTAAGGTGTACGAGTTGCAGTGCAAATGCTTCTTACTGGCGCGCTCCAGAGACTGTTACTGATAGCGTATTGTATATTAGTACATTGCATAGTAATTATTTCATCAGACTAGACACACAATACATTACACACGCACTCCTCTCACTCACACACAGCGATCAGAGTAAGACACACACATACACACTCCTCTCACTCACACACAGCGATCAGAGTAAGACACACACACATACACACTCCTCTCACTCACACACAGCGATCAGAGTAAGACACACACACACATTCACACTCCTCTCTCTCACACACAGCGATCAGAGTAAGACACACACACATTCACACTCCTCTCACTCACACACAGCGATCAGAGTAAGACACACACACATACACAAATTACACAGTACACACCTCTCACTCACACAGCGATCAGAGTAAGACACACACACAAATTACACAGTACACACACTCCTCTCACTCACACAGCGATCAGAGTAAGACACACACGCATACACACACACGGACTCCTCACACACAGCAAACAAAAGTTATTTAAAGTACACTTCCACTTTAATTTGTATTATTTAATTTATTTATCTTGTTATGAGTGATTGCTGTATTGTTCTTCAAATACATTTTCATTTAAAGTGGCTTAAAGATCCAAATTCAAATGTTTCATGAGTCATTATTTTAATTTGCTATGGGATCATCATGTTATGATGTTGTTGTTTGGTCCTGACAAGAGTCTCAAAGTCTGGGGTGATGGTAGACAAGCAACTCTGAGGTCATGCTCAATGTCCAATCTGTTCCTCTGCTCTGTCTTCAGCTGGACCAGAGCTGAGAAGCCACTTTCACAAAGATAGGTAATTAAAAAAAAAAAATCCTTTTTTTTTTTTTTTGTTGTTGTTGTTTACATTGGTTTTCGATTAGTCGACTAATCGAAAAAATAATCGGCAGATTAGTCGACTACCAAATTAGTCATTAGTTGCAGCCCTATTTGTAATTTTGTTTTAAGCGCCTTTGAGGTGCTTTGGTACCATGAGGTGCACGCATAGTCATAGTACCCTTGAATGAGTGCTCCTGCCAGAGTCTTCAGGGTATTCTTGTTTACCAGAGAGGAGATCCGGTACAAGAATCTAGTTCGTTGGTTGACTTTTTTTATTACATTGGATGCCATTTTGTCACAGGAAAGATTTGCCTCTAGGATGGAACCCAGGTAGGTAATTTCGTCTTTCCTTGTGACAATATTGTCACCCACTATAACTGAGAAGCCGTCGGTCTTGCTGAGTTTGTTATTTGAACCGAAGAGAATGGACTCTGTTTTGCCCATGTGTAATGATAGTTTGTTATCAGCGAGCCATATGCAGATTTTGCCTAGTTCCGTGCTGAGGGTTTTTTCAACCTGCAATTTGTTCTCGTCAGAGACCAGCAGGGCTGAGTCGTCTGCAAACAGGAACAAGTTGCAGTCACAGGCTGACGACATGTCATTTGCATAAATTAGGAAGAGTAGCGGTCCTAGTATGCTTCCTTGTGGAACACCACAGCTCACTGTGAGGGGGGGGGATAGAGTACCGTTTACCTCTACCATCTGTTCTCTCCCCTCCAGGTAGGATTGCATCCAGCTCACTGATAAGCTATCAAAACCAATTGCCTTTAGCTTGTCCATTAGAATGGAGTGATTGACAGTGTCGAAGGCCTTTTGTAGGTCCAGCATGACCATGCCGCAGTATTTGCCCGCGTCCACCTCTTGTTTGATGTGGTCGTTCAAATAGAGGAGGCATGTGTCAGTGGAGTGGGACGTTCTGAAGCCAGATTGGAATTCGTAGATTCGATTTTTTTCCGCCAGGTACTTTTCGACCTGTTCGTAGACTATTTTCTCCATGACTTTCGAGATGGAGGTAAGAATAGAAACAGGGCGGTAGTTGCCTGGGTCTAATTTGCTGCCCTTTTTGTGCAGAGGGGTCACTCTCGCAATTTTGAAGTCCTTGGGGACGTGCCCCTGTTTTATAGAGAGGTTTATTATGTGTGTGATGACTGGGGTGATGGCGGCTGCTGCGTCTCTGAGGAATTTGGAGGGGATGTTGTCATGGCCAGTAGAAGTAGTTAATAAAGAAATGTAGGCGTGTTCGAGATTGGCGAGGCGGACGCAGATCTGCGCAGGTTTTACTACGGCCTCGCCAAGCGCGTTGCATGACGGTTAGAATGTTGTCCGACTTGCTCTGAAAATCTGACGAGACGAGGCGCGGAACTCTCGCGGGAGCGAGCCACGCACAGCCTTCAGAGCGAGGCTCCACTCCACACCTCTCACGAGTAGGGGGTATCTGCAGAGCCGCAGAGCCAGGCTGGACGGGTTGGAGGCGGGGCTTCGTGGTCTGGACAAGTATTAGTGGTTTGATTGATTGATTGATTGAAAACTTTATTAACAGATTGCAGAATGGGTACAGTACAGTACAGCTCAATACATACAATTGTTAAGGGGATGCAGACCAGAGAAAGACTTTCGTCTTGTTTACATCAGGGTCCCCCATTTTCAATTCATCGTAACATATATGACATACATGACATACAGATAGACAGTACTGCTACATCTATACATTTATGACATACCAGATTTGCAATTACAGTACTGTTTGTGATACAAAAAGAGTCCAGAAAAAAAAGAGTATATACATTTGACGTAGAAACTGTACATTGGATTGGGTAGGTGGGGGTGGGGGGGGACTGTACATTGGAGGTGGTTGGGTGGGTGGGGGGGGGGGGGGGGGTTGGGTAGGAGTGGGGGGGGGGGTTGGGTAGGAGGGGTGGGTGGGGGACACTGTACAACTGTACAAACAAAACTGTACATTGGATTATTGACAAGACCATACTTGGTAATTTACTGTACATTGGAGGGGGTTGTGTTTGGACATTTACAGGGGCCAGTTTCGAGTTGCAGTCTCCCTTAGGTGTTTTTTGAGAGTGTTTTTGAAAGTGGGTAGTGATTCACATTCCTTTACAGCTTTGGGTAGGGCGTTCCACATTGATGTGGCATAATTGCGAAACGTGTTTAGTCCCTTGTTTGAGCCGAATCTGGGTTTAACATGATTTGTGGAGCTCCCTCTGGTGTTGTGATCGTGGTATTCACTGACCTTTGGGAAGTATTTTGTCATGTACATGGGTACCTTGGTCGTGTAGTGTATCTTGTAGACCAGGCCCATTGCAAGTTGCTGTACTCTGTCGTCTACTCTAAGCCATCCTAGGTTGTCAAAGTGGGCAGGGGTGAGGTGGGTTCTAGGAGTAAGGTCAAGCAGTAGTCTGACCAGTTTGTTTTGAGATGTTTGTAATTTTGTTTTTAGCGCCTTTGAGGTGCTTTGGTACCATGAGGTGCAAGCATAGTCGTAGTACCCTTGAATGAGTGCTCCTGCTAGAGTCTTCAGGGTATTCTTGTTTACCAGTGAGGAGATCCGGTACAAGAATCGAGTTCGTTGGTTGACTTTTTTTATTACATTGGATGCCATTTTGTCACAGGAAAGATTTGCCTCTAGGATGGAACCCAGGTAGGTAATATCTTCTTTCCTTGTGACAATATTGTCACCCACTGTAACTGAGAAGCCGTCGGTCTTGCTGAGTTTGTTATTTGAACCGAAGAGAATGGACTCTGTAACTGAGGGGTACAATTCCCTGACTGTATTGATAAGTATGGTATCATTAAACCACTACCGTCTTATGTACATTCCTACTGGCCATACAGTACACAGGTATCTAATGATGAACACTTCCCACAATGACTCGGTTCCACACAAAACTGGATTTAAGTATTTATTAGCAGCAATAATAGTACATAATATACTTTACTTTACTTTGGATGCGCTTATAAGGCAAAGGAATGTGCGTAGGCAAATCAATAACGTATGTCCATTCTCATATTACGCAGGAGATAATAATACAACCTGAATCTTAGGAATTATATCCATGGTACACTAGTAATATAGCGGGAGATACTGGTAGGGTCCCCCCGGTTGTAAGCCAGCAAGGGTAGAGGATTTGTCGGTAGTAGAGTCTGGGTCAACGATGATAAAGAGACTCCAAGTACAGGAGACAGTGCAGTAAGATCTTGATCCACAGACGAATACAGCTGTTCTCCGTAGCATGCAGCTCCGCATGGAAGAAAGCTAGCCGGCCTCAGGCTTCTGAGAGGCGGACTCGACGTGGCTCCTCACAGGGTAAATCCCACACAATTGTGGGTGTCGGCGATTCTCCGCTCCATCAATTACAGGACCAAAAGCAAATATAATCCAGCCGAAAAGGGCTATGCAGTCGTCGGTAGGTTATCCAGTGTACATAATCCACACGGTCCTCGTCTAGGGCCCCTCGGGTGAAAGCGCCATGGTAAGCAGCCCAGCCTGGATAAGCATTCTAGCTGGTACGAGGAAACGTTGGTGATGCTGGTCACTGTAGAACTTTAGCCGCACGATACACTATACACAAATAGACTATTACTGACTTAATAGAATCGGTCGAACTAGAGCTGCCGCGGTATCGGTATTACCGCGGTATCGCTGTTACATCATGCCCACCGCAGCGTTGGGCTGAATACCGGCATCACCGCTGTTTTTTATTATATTATTACGCTCTCGTTGGGCTTGCGGCTCTGCAACCAGTATTGGTCCGCCAGTGCCATATCCTGGACATGAAAAGGGCAAGCTACAGGCCGTGGGTTGGTATCCACTCCCTTTAACACGACCCCGTGTCCACATTTTCCTTCTTTCGTACAGTTAGTCGTGATGCTCCAAATAGTAGTGCACCGCCCCTCTGCCACCTCCCCTACATCCCGGGTCCCCTCCTTTTGCAAGCGTTAGTATAATGGTAAGTATCCCCGCCTGTAACGGGGGAATGGTCAAAATCAAAAACATGCCCTTGCGGTCCTACGGGAAACACCCCGTTTGGTTGTAGTCTTATCTTCTCCCCCCCTTCCTCGATGGAGGGAAAAGGGGGCGCCTGATTCTGAGCCTGGTCATGAAAGTCTGCTGGTACTTGAGCCTGAGCGGGACCCCGTGGGACTCCTACCCACTCAAACCCGTCATCCTCAAGGACGGGTCGACCGTGACGGTTCTTAATGACGTCGTTGTGCCCGGCCGACCGTCCGCACACTGCTGCCAACATCTGCGGGAGCATCAGCAGGCACTGCACCTTCCAGTTGCCGTCTCGGACCCTCCATGTCGGGTTCTGCATAACTGCGATCGATTGTATCCCCCAAGAGATCGCCGCTGGCCTTTATGCAGTGATTGAAGTGGAACCAGGTCGCTGATCCCTTGACTTGGACTGCCGTTCCAGTCGATCGGATCACCTCGTACGGGCCCTCTCTCCGGGGTGATGACCACTTTCTCTTGTGGACCTTTACGAAGACCAAGTCCCCAGGGATCAGTCTCGGTTTGGTGGCTTCCTTCTCCGCCTCCTTCTCCCCCTTTCCACTTTCTCTGCTCCTGTCGAAACACAGCTTCATGTATTTTAGTCACTTGCTGAAGATATTTTTTCAGATCTTGCTCAAAAATATCTAATGCCGGGCCCCTAGCCAGGTGTCTAAATGGCGGTGCTGGCATGCTGCGGCCTGTAAGCATTTCATGCGGTGTTAGCTGTGTTTGGCGGTTTACGCTGCTTCTAATAGCCATCAGAGCAAGTGGCAAAGCATCAATCCAGTTAAGCTTAGTTTGCATACAGATTTTCAACAGTTTGTTTTTAATGACCAGATTGGCCCTTTCCACCTTCCCCTGCGACCCGGGACTATAGACACAGGAAAGGCGCTGTCTTATACCTAATTTCTGCATCAGCCCTTTAACCACCTTGTCGATGAACTCGCGGCCATTATCGCTTTGTAATATCGTGGGAATTCCAAATCTCGGAATGACCTCGCGACACAGGAACTTGATCACTGTGTCCGCGTTCTTGTGTTTAGATGGAATGGCCTCAATCCAGCGACTAAAGCAGTCCTCTACTACCAGGAGGTATCGTTTGCCCTGCACTGGCGTTATCATGTCTGTATAGTCCATAATCAGATGTCTGAATGGTCCCTCAGGGAGGGGTGTGTAAGCCGCCACTGTCGGTACTCCTTTGCGCACATTGCCCTGTAAGCATGTTAAACACCTGGCTAGTGTAACGTCAATTTGTGCCTGAAGCTTTGGGGACCAAAATCCCATTTTCGTGATTCGTTTCAGGGTCTCTGCTCTTCCACAGTGATCAACACCATGAGCCTCAGGTATCACTAAGGACAGAAGATCGATGGAGGCGACTATCAAACCGTTATGACTCCTCCACAGACCATCTGCCCCCCTTACAGCCCCCCTCTCCGTCCACGACTGTTTCTCGGCCTGCGTGGCTGAGTCCTGAAGATCACTCAAATTATCCTCAGTTACCTCAGTCGTCAGTTCGGCCGCAAACATCAGAACAGCCGTGGACGGCACCGCAGCCGCCGCCTTCGCGGCCTCGTCCGCCGCGTTGTTTCCCGTCGTCACAAAGGACAGGTCTTTTCTGTGTGCCTGGCACTTTACGATAGCAATGCTTTTGGGCAACTTTACAGCCTGAATAAGCGCCACAACCTGCTTGTGGTGAAGGATCGGTGAGCCGTCCGATTTCTTAAAGCCTCTTGCCTTCCAAATGGCCGCGAATAGGTGGCATACGCCATGCGCATACGCAGAGTCTGTAAAGATGTTAACCGTGCGATCTTTAGCTATTATGCATGCTTCTGTTAGTGCTATTAGTTCTGCAAGCTGGGCCGAACATGGTTGCATGCATTGTCCGGCCTTTCTTGTTAGTGTTTCTCCGTTAGGTTTGCACTGTACGACGGCGTATCCTGACCTTAAATTTTCCCCCTCCCGACAGCAGGACCCATCCACAAAAAGTGAGAGTTCTGCTATCGCGAGCGGGAAAATTTAAGGACTCTACTACCGACAGCAGGAGACGATATTTCCAATTGTAACAAATAGGTAATTTATTTAAGAAAAGAAGTTCTTTAACAGCAAGAGCTATGGGTCAAAGATGATCGCCACAGCTTGAACAAAAACACTCTGTCCTGGAACCCTTTGCCTGTCCCTAAATCCCCTCTCAGTCCTGCCCCCATGACAGATATGATGACGTGTCACATCATGTCAGATCTGACATGACGTACATTAAGATGATACGTAGATTTAACATTGGAGAGAGAGAGAACATGAGGAGAGATAAGCAAGATATGATATCCACACACGATATGATGTAAAACATTAAGAACATGAAGAGAGAGTGAGATATGTGTGTTTGTGTGTGTGTGTGTGTATGTGTGTGTGTGTCTGTGTGTGTGTGCGTCTGTGTACAGACGTGTGTGTATTGTATGTGTGTATTGTGACACAGGGAATGTGTGTGTGTGTCGGTGTGTATGTCTATGCGACTGTGTGTGTCTGTGTGTGTGTGCTGTGTCTGTGTGTGTGCTGTGTATGTGTGTAAGAGAGAAAAGACACAAGATTAGAACACACGATATGATGTACTGAAATGTCCATCTGCTATCTTGAGGCTGTTTTAAGAGCATCAGCCAGACTGTCGCCCTAGTGTCTTTGAGCCCTGCTAGTTGACCTATATTAAACTAGTCAAGACTAACCCCTTTCCTACCTCCACCCTCGTATACACATTTTCCCCAACATTCCCCCATTTGGGGCTATCCCTAGTCCCACCCAAATCATATAACCAAGAAAATGTGAACGTCTAACTAAACAAGAAACCTTACTTCATTCACTGGACCCCTAACGGACCAACAAAGGCTGACTACCGTTCTCACAATAAACACAAAACCGCTCAAAACAAGAGTAATAATAAAACATCAAAAAAAAAATAAAAAAAAATTTATAATCCTAACCTGACAGACAAATCCCCCCAACCTCCACCGCTTACCAAATGAGCCACAGTTCCGGCCGGAAACCGCGACTCTCATCAGGGAAAGGAGAAGTTGACCATCAGAACTAAACATAGAACATCCCTCCCAAAAAAAATGACATTGTCTCTTCCATAACATTGAGTCCCAGTGTCCATCGCTCAGCCCCCCTTCCATGCCCACGCCATAGTCTCCTCACCGTATTGCCAAAAGTCACATTTTGCCAATACAGCAACCACCACGCCACACCTCCAGTCCTCGTAGAAGCATGTCCCCATGCCTGGACGGGAGGCGCTGGTACCGACCTCACCACGTGTCCCCCCATCTTCGACGGGAGGTGCCCATCTTGCCCACTGCGTTAGCCCCCCCCTTTTGTCCCTCCAGTCCCCAGAACCGATCCCCCGACCACTTCTTCTCAATGCTTCCTCAGGCTCAGAACCGACACTCTGCCGATGCCCCTTCCCATTCCGGTTTGACCAGGACCACAAGTAAAATAAACAAAAAATAATAAAAAAATAAAAAACAATGCAATGATTTTCAATGGTTGCAATCTCTATGCCGAAGGATCATTAGAAAATCAGACTAAAATTCCTAGTTAAAGGAATAAACCAACAAAACTGCGCTCAGACCATCCCCCGTCACTCTTAAAGGAAAGAACCAACAAAAAGAAAATGTCCCTACCTCACCATACCCCTAATCCTCTATCCCCTCGTCTCCCTCTAAGGCAGCATAAAGCTGAGGATATGGCCCGATTTGTGGCTCAATCTCTTTCTGTCCCACCATCAGCATTTGGCTCGTTACGTGTGAAGTTACCAGCCTACCCAAGAGAGGCATACCACAACAGAAAAGGAGAACCAATATCAACCCTGCCACCCCGATGGATATCCCCGTCTGCATCACTATGCTTCCCCACTGTCCCAATCTTTCCAACACCCCACTCCCCCACCATTCTTCATTCCGGCCAGAATTCCCCCTCAATTCCTCCCTCAAATCCTTCAGCTTAGCCATGGCCTCGGAGAACTTTCCCCCTGGCCCCACATTCGTCGGAATGAATGTGCAGCAGTACTGTCCAAACATGGAACAGACTCCACCCTTCTCCGCCATTAACCAGTTCAGAGCCTGTCTATTCTGCCACGCCACCGTACTGGTCGCGTGCATCTGGTCCCCCATTGCATCCAACGCCTCCTCGGTGTAATTGAGATACCGCTGCTGATTGTAAAACAAATAGTTGATCCACCCGGTGTTCTTATTGACCGATATCCATGGCAGAATAGACTCAAACCCTGCCGCAATCTCATTCTTAGCCATGAACTCGGCTGGAATGCCCCTTGGCTGTCCTATGCTGTCCAGATACACCCTTGGGTCTGCCTTGTAGCTACGCTTCGTTCGAGAGACAGGAGACTCAGAAGGTCCTTCCGTCACTGATAATGGTAGGACCACCATTGGCATGATTGCCTGAACCCGGGCACATCTACCTGACCAATCTAAAGGAAGTGTATTCCTCAACCTCCTACCGCCGCAGAGCCAGTATTGGTCCGCCAGTGCCATATCCTGGACATGAAAAGGGCAAGCTACAGGCCGTGGGTTGGTATCCACTCCCTTTAACACGACCCCGTGTCCACACTTTCCTTCTTTCGTACAGTTAGTCGTGATGCTCCAAATAGTAGTGCACCGCCCCTCTGCCACCTCCCCTACATCCCGGGTCCCCTCCTTTTGCAAGCACTCGAAATCCTTGGTCAGCCATAGTTTGACACCTCTGGGTATTGGCAACCCCGTCGCTACCCCCTGCACACGTACATCCAATTTCCTACACCGTTCCCGCATAGTGACATCCTTGAAATCCGTGACGTTTCCTGCCGCCTTAAAACGACTAGAGCCGAGAAACCCCAAACACTCTGCCTCGCACCAAGGGCGACTATTATGGGGCCCCTCCCATGCCTCTGCGTCCCTGTCACACTGAGCCCAACTGAACTTCGTGCCCTTCACCAGCAGCCTATCCGGACGTGCCTTGGAGCAGACATAACAATCCTCTATCTGATTCTGCGCGCTCGTGTACTGGACCCACTTAAACCACTCATTCCCTAAAGCCGCCCTATACATCGGGTCAGCCTCCGGGTCTTCCTCGTCATAGTCATAGTCGCCCCCATCTTGTTCCCCGGAAGGAAGCAAACCCCTCAACCTGGCCCAGAGTGAGCCCACTGAGTCCCTCAACGTTCCGGCTGTCCTCTGGAACATATCCTGTCCCCCCACCTCTTCCGACTCAGTGTCCTTGACCTCCCTTTTTCCCCTCACCCCTGTCCCCTGTGATTGGTTCGGGACAGGCTCAACTCTCCTATCTACCCCCACTACCCGATGCTCGTTAGTATAATGGTAAGTATCCCCGCCTGTAACGGGGGAATGGTCAAAATCAAAAACATGCCCTTGCGGTCCTACGGGAAACACCCCGTTTGGTTGTAGTCTTATCTTCTCCCCCCCTTCCTCGATGGAGGGAAAAGGGGCGCCTGATTCTGAGCCTGGTCATGAAAGTCTGCTGGTACTTGAGCCTGAGCGGGACCCCGTGGGACTCCTACCCACTCAAACCCGTCATCCTCAAGGACGGGTCGACCGTGACGGTTCTTAATGACGTCGTTGTGCCCGGCCGACCGTCCGCACACTGCTGCCAACATCTGCGGGAGCATCAGCAGGCACTGCACCTTCCAGTTGCCGTCTCGGACCCTCCATGTCGGGTTCTGCATAACTGCGATCGATTGTATCCCCCAAGAGATCGCCGCTGGCCTTTATGCAGTGATTGAAGTGGAACCAGGTCGCTGATCCCTTGACTTGGACTGCCGTTCCAGTCGATCGGATCACCTCGTACGGGCCCTCTCTCCGGGGTGATGACCACTTTCTCTTGTGGACCTTTACGAAGACCAAGTCCCCAGGGATCAGTCTCGGTTTGGTGGCTTCCTTCTCCGCCTCCTTCGCTTTCTCTGCTCCTGTCGAAACACAGCTTCATGTATTTTAGTCACTTGCTGAAGATATTTTTCCAGATCTTGCTCAAAAATATCTAATGCCGGGCCCCTAGCCAGGTGTCTAAATGGCGGTGCTGGCATGCTGCGGCCTGTAAGCATTTCATGCGGTGTTAGCTGTGTTTGGCGGTTTACGCTGCTTCTAATAGCCATCAGAGCAAGCGGCAAAGCATCAATCCAGTTAAGCTTAGTTTGCATACAGATTTTCAACAGTTTGTTTTTAATGACCAGATTGGCCCTTTCCACCTTCCCCTGCGACCCGGGACTATAGACACAGGAAAGGCGCTGTCTTATACCTAATTTCTGCATCAGCCCTTTAACCACCTTGTCGATGAACTCGCGGCCATTATCGCTTTGTAATATCGTGGGAATTCCAAATCTCGGAATGACCTCGCGACACAGGAACTTGATCACTGTGTCCGCGTTCTTGTGTTTAGATGGAATGGCCTCAATCCAGCGACTAAAGCAGTCCTCTACTACCAGGAGGTATCGTTTGCCCTGCACTGGCGTTATCATGTCTGTATAGTCCATAATCAGATGTCTGAATGGTCCCTCAGGGAGGGGTGTGTAAGCCGCCACTGTCGGTACTCCTTTGCGCACATTGCCCTGTAAGCATGTTAAACACCTGGCTAGTGTAACGTCAATTTGTGCCTGAAGCTTTGGGGACCAAAATCCCATTTTCGTGATTCGTTTCAGGGTCTCTGCTCTTCCACAGTGATCAACACCATGAGCCTCAGGTATCACTAAGGACAGAAGATCGATGGAGGCGACTATCAAACCGTTATGACTCCTCCACAGACCATCTGCCCCCCTTACAGCCCCCCTCTCCGTCCACGACTGTTTCTCGGCCTGCGTGGCTGAGTCCTGAAGATCACTCAAATTATCCTCAGTTACCTCAGTCGTCAGTTCGGCCGCAAACATCAGAACAGCCGTGGACGGCACCGCAGCCGCCGCCTTCGCGGCCTCGTCCGCCGCGTTGTTTCCCGTCGTCACAAAGGACAGGTCTTTTCTGTGTGCCTGGCACTTTACGATAGCAATGCTTTTGGGCAACTTTACAGCCTGAATAAGCGCCACAACCTGCTTGTGGTGAAGGATCGGTGAGCCGTCCGATTTCTTAAAGCCTCTTGCCTTCCAAATGGCCGCGAATAGGTGGCATACGCCATGCGCATACGCAGAGTCTGTAAAGATGTTAACCGTGCGATCTTTAGCTATTATGCATGCTTCTGTTAGTGCTATTAGTTCTGCAAGCTGGGCCGAACATGGTTGCATGCATTGTCCGGCCTTTCTTGTTAGTGTTTCTCCGTTAGGTTTGCACTGTACGACGGCGTATCCTGACCTTAAATTTTCCCCCTCCCGATAGCAGGACCCATCCACAAAAAGTGAGAGTTCTGCTATCGCGAGCGGGTCGACTCCCAAATCAGGACGGAGTTTCACGAAAGCCTGTCGCTTCCACCTCACACTCATGCGGTTGACCCTCGCTCGGGAGTGGTACCAGATCCGCCGGGTTACTGCCGTGGCATGTTTTTATCGTAACGTCCGAGTACTGCAGGAGCCTCATGTAAGCCTGTTGCCGTTGGCTGGTCAGAACAAATTTGCCTCTTTCAATCAAGTTTGCCAATTTGTGATGTGTCCAAATGCAAATGTCATATCCCATTGTCACGGCCGTTGCCTTCTCATACATCAAATGTGCGGCGGCCAGGGCCTGATAACAAGGTGGCAGACCCTGCTCTACCGGCGAAAGAGCTCTAGAGTAATATGCTATCGGTTGTTTTTCCCCAAGAATCCGACCGTCCGAACATACTGTCCAGACTGGGGTAAGTGAGCGGCGTATTTTTGCTTTATGCAGGAAAAACCTGCTCCAGTGTCTGCCATCATCTCTGTTAATTTGCCCTCCACTAGGACCTGCAGAATAGGTTCTTGCTCAGCTCCCTTGGAAACCACAATCATTTGATTTCCCCCCGTCGCATTCTCTGGGCACCCCTAGTGATTACCCCCCTGGTTTCGGGGCCCTCCTGTCTCCCCCTGGTCGTGGGGCCCTTGTGACTCCCCCTGGCGCACGGGTCTTCCATACTCCGAGCCGGGACGGTATGGTTGCCTACATCTCATTTCCCTGTGTCCCTGCATGCCGCAGTTCCAACAGTGGAAACGGGGAAACTGTTGTTCGTTCCCCGGTCCCTGTGTAAACCGTGGGCCTGATTGCCCATTCCCTGCCTGCCGCCTGGACGCCTGGTTCTGTGAACTATAGCCATAGCTTCTCACTACCTGAGGTGCAGGCGGGGGTCCCTGGTCCTGCATGGGTGGAGAGGTAGCAGATGACACCATTACTGCCTGCAACCTCCTTTGGGGCTGCAGTTGTTGCTGAGTTAACTTCCTTGAGTCATTTCTATCCTGATCCCTGACTTTCTGCTCCTGAGCCCTTTGCTTCTCCACACTATGTGTTACATGTGCACAGAACAAAGGATAAGTCATGTCCATTAACCCCACCACGTCTTCCAGTCTATTCTTAACCACCTCTGGAAGCCCTCTCATCACACTTTCTCTAAACATCGCTCTCTGCAACGGGTCAATTTCTGGGTTGTGTCCTAGCTCACCTCTCCACTCCTTCAGTATTTTGTTCACATAGCACATGTTCACCGGCAATTGCGTGACATAAGGTGGGGATGTTGGTTTCCCTATATCCGTCTCTCTCTGAATTAGCGCTAAAGCTTCCTGCCTGTATGCTCTCCCCTTCTGGGCGTAGAGCTTCATTACCCCCAACTCTTCTGTCCTCTTTTTCAACCTCTTTTTGCTGCTGTCGCCTGGCTTGTGGTTACGAATCATTACATTCATCTCTTCGCATATGTCGAGATCAAAAGTACCTCCGGAAGGCCATTTTGTGTCCCCGGCCTTTGTACGCCTCTGCCAACGGACACCAACCTTGAGAATTAGGTTCTTTATCAACGGGTTGGTGTCCAACAGTATGTCCTCCGCTGTATGCATCGTTGTTTAGTGTGTATATGTGTTTATTGTGTTGTGTGTGTGTGTGTGTGGTTGTACTTCAGCTACTACTACTCTACAACTACCACTCCTCTACAACTACCCCTCCAGGAACAACAGTTAACCTAGATCTACTCTACAACTACCACTCCAGGAACAACGGTTAACCTAGATCTACTCTACAACTACCACTCCAGGAACAACGGTTAACCTAGATCTACTCTACAACTACCACTCCAGGAACAACGGTTAACCTAGATCTACTCTACAACTACCACTCCAGGAACAACGGTTAACCTAGATCTACTCTACAACTACCACTCCAGGAACAACGGTTAACCTAGATCTACTCTCTCTACAACTACACTCCAGGAACAACAGTTAACCTAGATCTACTCTCTCTACAACTACACTCCAGGAACAACAGTTAACCTAGATCTACTCTCTCTACTACTCTCTCTACAACTACACTCCAGGAACAACAGTTAACCTAGATCTACTCTCTCTACAACTACACTCCAGGAACAACAGTTAACCTAGATCTACTCTCTCTACAACTACACTCCAGGAACAACAGTTAACCTAGATCTACTCTCTACAACTACACTCCAGGAACAACAGTTAACCTAGATCTACTCTACTCTACAACTACACTCCAGGAACAACGGTTAACCTAGATCTACTCTCTCTACAACTACACTCCAGGAACAACGGTTAACCTAGATCTACTCTCTCTACAACTACACTCCAGGAACAACGGTTAACCTAGATCTACTCTCTCTACAACTACACTCCAGGAACAACGGTTAACCTAGATCTACTCTCTCTACAACTACACTCCAGGAACAACGGTTAACCTAGATCTACTCTCTCTACAACTACACTCCAGGAACAACGGTTAACCTAGATCTACTCTCTCTACAACTACACTCCAGGAACAACGGTTAACCTAGATCTACTCTCTCTACAACTACACTCCAGGAACAACGGTTAACCTAGATCTACTCTCTCTACAACTACACTCCAGGAACAACGGTTAACCTAGATCTACTCTCTCTACAACTACACTCCAGGAACAACGGTTAACCTAGATCTACTCTCTCTACAACTACACTCCAGGAACAACGGTTAACCTAGATCTACTCTCTCTACAACTACACTCCAGGAACAACGGTTAACCTAGATCTACTCTCTCTACAACTACACTCCAGGAACAACGGTTAACCTAGATCTACTCTCTCTACAACTACACTCCAGGAACAACGGTTAACCTAGATCTACTCTCTCTACAACTACACTCCAGGAACAACGGTTAACCTAGATCTACTCTCTCTACAACTACACTCCAGGAACAACGGTTAACCTAGATCTACTCTCTCTACAACTACACTCCAGGAACAACGGTTAACCTAGATCTACTCTCTCTACAACTACACTCCAGGAACAACGGTTAACCTAGATCTACTCTCTCTACAACTACACTCCAGGAACAACGGTTAACCTAGATCTACTCTCTCTACAACTACACTCCAGGAACAACGGTTAACCTAGATCTACTCTCTCTACAACTACACTCCAGGAACAACGGTTAACCTAGATCTACTCTCTCTACAACTACACTCCAGGAACAACGGTTAACCTAGATCTACTCTCTCTACAACTACACTCCAGGAACAACGGTTAACCTAGATCTACTCTCTCTACAACTACACTCCAGGAACAACGGTTAACCTAGATCTACTCTCTCTACAACTACACTCCAGGAACAACGGTTAACCTAGATCTACTCTCTCTACAACTACACTCCAGGAACAACGGTTAACCTAGATCTACTCTCTCTACAACTACACTCCAGGAACAACGGTTAACCTAGATCTACTCTCTCTACAACTACACTCCAGGAACAACGGTTAACCTAGATCTACTCTCTCTACAACTACACTCCAGGAACAACGGTTAACCTAGATCTACTCTCTCTACAACTACACTCCAGGAACAACGGTTAACCTAGATCTACTCTCTCTACAACTACACTCCAGGAACAACGGTTAACCTAGATCTACTCTCTCTACAACTACACTCCAGGAACAACGGTTAACCTAGATCTACTCTCTCTACAACTACACTCCAGGAACAACGGTTAACCTAGATCTACTCTCTCTACAACTACACTCCAGGAACAACGGTTAACCTAGATCTACTCTCTCTACAACTACACTCCAGGAACAACGGTTAACCTAGATCTACTCTCTCTACAACTACACTCCAGGAACAACGGTTAACCTAGATCTACTCTCTCTACAACTACACGTCAGGGTCACCAAATGTTGTGGAAAGGTTGTTTGACACAGCAGGAGACGATATTTCCAATTGTAACAAATAGGTAATTTATTTAAGAAAAGAAGTTCTTTAACAGCAAGAGCTATGGGTCAAAGATGATCGCCACAGCTTGAACAAAAACACTCTGTCCTGGAACCCTTTGCCTGTCCCTAAATCCCCTCTCAGTCCTGCCCCCATGACAGATATGATGACGTGTCACATCATGTCAGATCTGACATGACGTACATTAAGATGATACGTAGATTTAACATTGGAGAGAGAGAGAACATGAGGAGAGATAAGCAAGATATGATATCCACACACGATATGATGTAAAACATTAAGAACATGAAGAGAGAGTGAGATATGTGTGTTTGTGTGTGTGTGTGTGTATGTGTGTGTGTGTCTGTGTGTGTGTGCGTCTGTGTACAGACGTGTGTGTATTGTATGTGTGTATTGTGACACAGGGAATGTGTGTGTGTGTCGGTGTGTATGTCTATGCGACTGTGTGTGTCTGTGTGTGTGTGCTGTGTCTGTGTGTGTGCTGTGTATGTGTGTAAGAGAGAAAAGACACAAGATTAGAACACACGATATGATGTACTGAAATGTCCATCTGCTATCTTGAGGCTGTTTTAAGAGCATCAGCCAGACTGTCGCCCTAGTGTCTTTGAGCCCTGCTAGTTGACCTATATTAAACTAGTCAAGACTAACCCCTTTCCTACCTCCACCCTCGTATACACATTTTCCCCAACACAGTAGTCTGACCAGTTTGTTTTGAGATGTTTGTAATTTTGTTTTTAGCGCCTTTGAGGTGCTTTGGTACCATGAGGTGCAAGCATAGTCGTAGTACCCTTGAATGAGTGCTCCTGCTAGAGTCTTCAGGGTATTCTTGTTTACCAGTGAGGAGATCCGGTACAAGAATCGAGTTCGTTGGTTGACTTTTTTTATTACATTGGATGCCATTTTGTCACAGGAAAGATTTGCCTCTAGGATGGAACCCAGGTAGGTAATATCTTCTTTCCTTGTGACAATATTGTCACCCACTGTAACTGAGAAGCCGTCGGTCTTGCTGAGTTTGTTATTTGAACCGAAGAGAATGGACTCTGTAACTGAGGGGTACAATTCCCTGACTGTATTGATAAGTATGGTATCATTAAACCACTACCGTCTTATGTACATTCCTACTGGCCATACAGTACACAGGTATCTAATGATGAACACTTCCCACAATGACTCGGTTCCACACAAAACTGGATTTAAGTATTTATTAGCAGCAATAATAGTACATAATATACTTTACTTTACTTTGGATGCGCTTATAAGGCAAAGGAATGTGCGTAGGCAAATCAATAACGTATGTCCATTCTCATATTACGCAGGAGATAATAATACAACCTGAATCTTAGGAATTATATCCATGGTACACTAGTAATATAGCGGGAGATACTGGTAGGGTCCCCCCGGTTGTAAGCCAGCAAGGGTAGAGGATTTGTCGGTAGTAGAGTCTGGGTCAACGATGATAAAGAGACTCCAAGTACAGGAGACAGTGCAGTAAGATCTTGATCCACAGACGAATACAGCTGTTCTCCGTAGCATGCAGCTCCGCATGGAAGAAAGCTAGCCGGCCTCAGGCTTCTGAGAGGCGGACTCGACGTGGCTCCTCACAGGGTAAATCCCACACAATTGTGGGTGTCGGCGATTCTCCGCTCCATCAATTACAGGACCAAAAGCAAATATAATCCAGCCGAAAAGGGCTATGCAGTCGTCGGTAGGTTATCCAGTGTACATAATCCACACGGTCCTCGTCTAGGGCCCCTCGGGTGAAAGCGCCATGGTAAGCAGCCCAGCCTGGATAAGCATTCTAGCTGGTACGAGGAAACGTTGGTGATGCTGGTCATTGTAGAACTTTAGCCGCACGATACACTATACACAAATAGACTATTACTGACTTAATAGAATCGGTCGAACTAGAGCTGCCGCGGTATCGGTATTACCGCGGTATCGCTGTTACATCATGCCCACCGCAGCGTTGGGCTGAATACCGGCATCACCGCTGTTTTTTATTATATTATTACGCTCTCGTTGGGCTTGCGGCTCTGCAGATATACCCTACTTCTCTGTCGAGATTCCAAGCGACCCTATTGGGTACCAGAAAAGTCACATGAAACACTGCAGACCACTGATTGGTCAGAAGAAATACGCGTCACATGCTTGGAGCATCTTGCAGCGCTTTTACTTCCTGAATCTCAGCCATCACAACACGGCTAATAGTACGTTAGCTCCCACCGGAGACCGGAGTGGAGGGAACGAGGCATAATGATTTTACTGCAACGAAATGTTATAATAAAAGCCCTTCGTTCTATACACTTGTCTGATTGAAAACTTTATTAACAGACCGCAGAATGGGTACAACTCGGCACGCTCTGAGCAAAGAAAGGAACTTAGATATTAATTGAGTAACGCTTGCTATGGTCCGGTAAATACGAACGTGTAACTATACTAACGTTAATGCCACAAATCGAATGCCTTTGTAATCATAAGTAGTAACGTTATAATAATAAGAAGAAGAAAGGGTCGGGGGGGTAACCGGCGGGCGCGCCGCTACCACCCCTGCTCGCGACACCGTAGGGGAGACTTCGAATCCGTGTTTCACTTTTAATAACGAATGCGTGCATGCCGAATCCCAAACAATATTCATGCTGCAAAGTCATCCTCTAAAGATAGACATTTAGACTAGAGGCAGGCTATATGCTATAAAGAGTAGACTACAAAAAAAATGCATTCAAACTTTTTTTTTGTGTGTGTGTGTGCGGTTTTACCGCGGCGGTAGGAAATATTTTGCAAATGTGTGCGGTAAGGAAAACATCAATACCGCGGCAGCTCTAGGTCGAACTCGACGGTACAGCGTTAAACTCTGATACTTCAGTTATTAATTCGCACACGGTCTCAATGCTCTATTTGGGGCCAAACAGGCCATACTTCACCACACGTTGTATTGTGGGTGAGGCTTCAACTTATTGGTAACTCTGACTTCTGACTAAGTGCTTCTGTATTCACCTGCGCCGTATTTATACGCTTAGGTGAACAAACTAGTACCAGCTTTATTCCTGTCTCATATCCTTGCGCAGAACCGTTCATGTCCAGGCAAGTCCCCGGCGGTGACTTTGAACCCGACCTTGGAGGTATGGCTATGGCGCCTGTGGACCGCTGTCCAATAGGAGAATGAAATATTATGGTCTGTACTAGGCTAAAGGGATATTCCGTGTATATGTACAAGGAATATACAAGGGATATCAAACGATATACAAATATTATGCAATATATATCAATCAATAAATATATATATTCGGTTTAATCTGATCCTTCGTAACAGCCGCCTCCTAATTAGTCCCACCTAATTAGATAAACAGAGACAGATTAACCGCACTGTCCACTACTCAATGTCTGTTGGGAGGGTAGGACAGTTCACAAAGTCAGGGGGTCATGGTCGTCATCAATAGTATCGGGGAGCCTTGGCAACTCTATTAGCCTCGCCACGGGTCGGGTGTAGATCCGCCCTTGGACGAGCACTTCTGCCGCTCTGACCTTTCCGTCGGCACCGGTGATCACTTTGCTTACGCGGCAGGCCGGCCACATAGCTCGGGGTAGTGACTGGTCGATAATCATGACGACTGTTCCTTCTGTCAAATTGTCTCTCTCTTTCACCCATTTCTGGCGGGTCTGTAGAGACGGTAGATAGTGGAGTAGGAAACTGTTCCAAAACTTGTCAGCCAATACTTGACTGTACCTCCACATTCTTCGGCCGTTCGCTTCTTCAGGCCTGTACACTGTCTGTGGTAGCGCGGGGTCCAGCCGCCCCATCAAGAGAGTGTTGGGGGTGACTGGGTCGACATCTGCTACATCACTTGAGACGTAACCGAGGGGCTTTGAGTTCAATACTCCCTCGATCTCCGTGAGGACTGTCGTTAGGACTTCTTCCGCCACGGTCTGGGCCCCAAGCACGGCGTACAGGGCTGTCTTTATTGAACGTACTTCTCGTTCCCAAGTTCCACCGAAGTGAGGTGCATTCGGAGGATTAAACTGGAAATCAATCTGGTATGGAGCGAGGTGGGTCTTAAGTTCTGGGCCCCAAGCTTGGAAGCTCTCTCTCAGCTCTCTTTCTCCGCCTTTGAAGTTTGTCCCGTGATCAGACAATAATATAGACGGTTTCCCTTTCCGCGATGTGAATCTTCGGAAGGCCATAAGGAATGAGTCTGTGCTCATGGTTGGAAGGAGTTCTATGTGCATCGCTCGGGTGGTCATGCATTTGAATACAATACCCCACCGCTTCTCGGTCCCTCTTCCTCTCTTTACATACAGCGGGCCGAAACAGTCCATACCGGTGGAGTGAAAAGGCTTGTCGCCGAGTCGGAGGCGACAGGGGGGTAGGTCAGCCATCCGGGGTATACTGGGCTGTGCTCGCCATTTACGACAGTCTAGACAAGTCCGCTGGAAACGTCGTACTGCTTCTCTCCCTTGCAGTATCCAATAACGACGTCTGATCTCCGCGAAGACTCTCTCTGCCCCGGCGTGATGCACGTCCTCGTCGTATTTCTTTATGATAAGCTCTGTGACCTTGTGTCGGCTGTTTAAGACTATCGGGTACTTGACGTCATCCGGTAAGTCTGGAGCTCTCCTCAGACGACCACCCACTCTGATGAGATTATGGGCGTCGCTCTCGGGGGCTAGGTGGAGCAATCTGCTGTCTGACGGGACGGGCTTTGCTCCCTGTAGACAGTCTAGCTCGTCGGGGAACGAGTCTCTCTGGGCTCGCTGTAGGAGAAGAAGTTCTGCTTCTTCGTAGTTAGCTGCAGTAATGTCAGTAGTGGGCTGAACCTCTGGGTGGTGCCACAGGAATGTCTTTAGCTGCGCACTCTCAAGGGTGAGGCAGTCGTCTATGTTGGGGTCTGTGGGGACGAGTGTGTGTGTCAACCCACAGAACATAGATTTCTTGTTCTCTGCCTCCTCTTTACTCGCCTCCCGTGGGGTGGGTGTAGGCCACCTTCTTCCGGGAGCTTGAGGAACTCTGGCCCGTCACTATATAGATTGTGACGGGTGAGGTCATCCAGGGACATTCCCCGGGTGATGATGTCAGCTGGGTTGTGTTTTGTGTCCACATACCTCCAGCTTGCTGCTTCTGTTAAATCTTGGATCTCTGTGATTCTGACTCCCACGAAGACCTTGTATCTACACGAATCAGACCGGATCCATGTGAGTACGGTCGTGGAGTCTGACCACAAGATTGTTCTTTGCACCGGGATGGTGAGTTCACGTTGGATTAACGTGGCGAGTTGCGCTCCTGCTAGGGCTGCGCAGAGCTCTAGACGCGGGATAAATTGTTGCTTGCGTGGGGCTATTCTTGAGCGAGCCAGGATGAAAGCAGTATGTATTTCTCCTCCCTCCTCTCGGGCACGCAAGTAGGCCACCGAACCGTAGGCTACTTCGGAGGCGTCACTGAAGACGTGCAGGTCCATCTGGCACGTCTCCGACCTCACTGTGGGTGGGAAGTAGCTGCGGCGTATGTTGACACCTGGGAGTGAGCTGAGTTCTGTCTCCCACTCTCTCCATGTGGAGGCAAGGTGTTCGGGTATGGGGTTGTCCCAGCCCTGGTCCTTGTCCCATAACGCTCTTACAATCATCTTTGCCCTGGTGGTGTAAGGTAGAATACATCCCAACGGGTCATATTGTCTGGCGAGTGTTCTGTATACACTCCGTCTTGTGGTCGGTAGTGCAGTCGACCTTCCCTGCTCCTTGGTCAGGGGTGTGTGTTTATAATGGAGCGAGTCTGTTTTGAAGCGCCAGACTAGTCCTAATGTCATTTCTTGGGCTTCTCCTGGGATGGTCGCCATCCAGGTCTCGCTGCTTGCTGCCTTGTCCTCTGGGGAGAGGCTGCGCAATACTTGAGGGTCGCTGCTGGCCCACTGCCTGAGATCAAAGCCGCCTTTGATCAGGGAGGCGCGGAGCTTGAGTAGGAGGGCCTCGGCTTCTTCTGGCGTCGAGACGCTTTGCAGACAGTTGTCCACGTAGAAACTATTTCCTACACTTTGTCGGACCTCTTCATCAGCTGCTGGGTCCTCTGCGACGTGTTTTTGTAGTGCAAACGTAGCACAGCATGGGCTGCATGTGGTTCCGAAAGGGAGTACTTCCCATTGATAGATGGATGGTTGCTCGTCCCCGATCCTCTCTCTCCATAGGAACCGCAGCAGGGGCTTGTCCTCCTCCACTAGTCGCACCTGCAGGAACATCCCTTTGATGTCGCCGCTGATGGCCACCTTGTCTTGGCGGAAACGTAGTAACACGCCTAGTAGAGACGGGCCGAGTGTTGGGCCGGGCAAGAGCTCTTTATTCAGATTTTGTGATCCGATCTGGTAGCTGCAGTTGAACACAATACGATCCTTGCCGTTGTGGTGGACTTTGTGGTGCGGCACGTACCATGATTCGGTCGTCTGATCGGCCTCTTTAATGTCAATTTTCTTTATGTGTCCCGCTGTGATTAGCTTGTCAATCTCAGCGCGGTACACAGTCTCTTGAGCGGGGTCTCTGGCTAGGTGCCGCTCTGTGTTCAATAGATACCGCTCCGTCGCTTCTTTTGGGGCGTGGAAGGTAGGCATACCCTCTCGCCTCAGGAGTGGAGTTGCGTATCTCATCACTCCGTTGACTTTGACTCTCTTTGTCCCCCGCTCGAGGAGGGCTATAGCATAAATGTCTTCCTTGGAACGAATGTCTTTCTTTTCGTTCTTAAAGGGCATTGTCTCTAGTGTCCATAGCCTCTCGACATGCTGTAGGAGGGTGGTGTCTTCTTCTGTCACTCTGGAGTGGAGGCAGCTAGTGGCTGCTGTTCGGTTAAGAGACCTAGCGAGGGGGCCTTGTAGTGTCCATCCTAGGCGGGTCTCGACTGCTGCAGGACAGCCTCTGGGCCCTGTGTGGACCCGGTCCATCGGGACGATGAGGTCTGCATGGTCGGAGCCTATCAGCAGGGTCGGGGTGGCACCGTCTATGAGCGGTATAGGTAGTTGACGCAGGTGCACATATTTATCCATCAGCTTGGCGATGGGGTAGGTGTACTGCGACAGGCCTATGTCTTGGCTGGTGAAAGCGTTAGTGATCCTATACCGTCTCTCTGGCTGCCCGCTTGCTGCGATAGTGAAGGAGACATTCTCGCCCTTTATCGTCTTTAGGTCTCTTCTTATTGTCCGAATCGTCATCTGGTCTTCGCTCCCCCGCAGCCCCAGCTGGGCCGCAGCGGACGCGAGGAGAAGGGTCTTCTCTGACCCGTCGTCAAGGACGGCGTAGGTGTCCATGACCTTATCTTGGTAACTCAATGTTACGCGGACCACCTTTAAGAGCACCCGGGCGCCCCCGCTGCTGGCGGGGTCAATGTACATAACACTTGCCTTTGTGCTGCTTGAGGGTGCAGGCTTTCTTCTGTTACTGTCATGTAGGACGTCTAAGTGGGCTCCGTCACACCGACTACACCTCTTCTTTAAGCGGCAATCGGCTGCCATGTGACTGCGCGCACATCGGTAACAGCGTCGGTTGGACTTTATCCATTGACTCACCTCGTCGGCGGTCATCTTCTTGAACGTGTCACAGTGTGACAGCCAGTGTTCCTTTTCGCAGTACGGGCACACCATCTTCCACTTCTCTTTCATCGAGGGGGTACTGTGGTTCTTGTTGCTCGGTACTGATTCTGCTTGGTGCATGACGGTCACCAATCTGCGGCCATCGTTTGCTCTCCTAGGTCCCTCTCTGGAGCTTGGTGTGCTCCGCACGAACGTATCCAACCTTAGGCTGTTGACTTCTCTCGCCAGGAAGTCGGCTAGGTCTAGGAGGGATGGCTCGGGACCGTTAGGATCACGGTGGTCTCTTTGCCGCCTGAAGCGCTCTTGTCGGGCGGGCGGAAGCTTCTCTAAAATCCTCTCGACATTAGAGTTTGCGTGTAGTTTGTACATACCCTTTTCCTTTTGCGCCCCCCAGCATCCCTACCAGGGATTGTACCTTGATAGACAGGTCATCTAGTGAGCGATTGTCTGTGGCTGGGGGTAGACGGTCAATATTCCTTATCTCTTGTATTACGTAGTCCCATATGCGTCCATATCTTTGGTCGAGTGCTGCTAGAGCCGCGGTGTATGGGGTAGTAGAGGTGGAATATGCCAGCGCTATATTGTGCGCTCGGGGCACCTTGAGGTGCTTGAGTAGGATAGCATATTTGTACGGTTCATCAGCTACATCGGACATCATTGTCTCTAAGCACATTCGTAGCTCTGTGTACTGTGCTCTGTTCTCGTGTGTGAAGTCCGGGAACGTCGGTGTGCCAAGGTACGATGCCATGGATGGCTGGCACATCGGTGAGCGTTGGAGGAGAGGCCTCCTAGGCGAGTCTCCTCTTACGTGTCGTGGTGGGCTGGTACCTGCTGGGTACCAAGGCCCGCGTACCCAGGTGCTGTTCCTCGGGGCTGGTCGTGCGTCAAGCTCACCCGTGAATTGAGTCGGGGGTCTGTAGCGCAGAGCCGCGGGGGTAAAGTCTGGGCTGTACTGGACCTCCTGGTCCTGTGGAGTACTGTGATGCTGTTGGGCTTGACTCTCCTCCTCTCCCTCTTCTTCTTCCTCTGGCAGGTCATCTAGATCCTGTAGTCGTCTATTTAGCCTCTCCGCGGTATAGACCGGTTCTTCCCTGTAGCTGGGTCTCGCTTGGACCGGTCGGGGAAGGGGTTCGGAGAGGGGTATAGGCTCTCTCTGGTGGTCGGGCTCAGGGTCGCTTGATCGGGTAGGGGAGGGTGCCCTTGACCCTTGTCTTGACGAGGCCCTGGAGCCCCGTGCAGAGGGAGGGGGGGTTGCCCTGGTAATCAGCTGCTCCATTATCTGCGCTTGTAATCGGTCGCGCTCGGCTTTGCGCTTGGTGAGAGCGAGGTCGCGCTCTGCTTCTCTTTGGGCACCGGCAGCGGCGCGCTGGGCTTCGGCGGCGGCGCGCTGGGCTTCGGCGCGGTCTCTTCCCATATTCTCTTCCGTCTGGAGGCGTCTAATCTCTAGACGTATACGGTCTTCGTCACTCCGTTGCTGCGCTTGAAGGCGTTCTCTTTCCATGGAAGAATGTTCGCGCTCACTAAGCGTCTGTGCTTGGAGTCGATCGCGCTCGGTTGAGGCTGCCAGGCTGGCGAGGAAGGCCTGCGCCAGCATCTTGTCCGCCTCGCTGGGGGAAGACGCTGGTTGAGGTGATCCGCTCCTGGTAGTACTCGTTGGAGATCCGTTCTCCTGTGGCGAATCGAGATCCATCTCCGGGGTGCTCGTCCCTTCTTGTAGTGGGTCGAGTTCCATCCCTGGAGGGCTTTCTTTATCCTGGAGCTCTCCGGGGACTACTTCTTCGGTCTTGGCGGGGGGTAAAGTCATGTCAGGTCCCTCCTGGTCCCCACCGTGAGCTTGGTCAGTTACGTTAGAACCCACTAGGGTCTCTACTGGCGGGGTAGCCTGGTCGGTAGGGTCGGACATAATTTTACTATCTACTTTTTCCGCGTTTACCGTCTGTAGAAAGCTAGGTAGTATACTGGCAACGTAATCCTCTAAGTACTGAGGTGTCTGCCGTCTACGCTGCGGGCGATCTATTTTAGGAGAACCGTTTTGTGGAGTGTTCATCATTGGCCATGTCAATATTAATACCACTATATTAATATTACGCTAGTTACCCTCCGGCTCGAAGGACCAATTGTAACTGAGGGGTACAATTCCCTGACTGTATTGATAAGTATGGTATCATTAAACCACTACCGTCTTATGTACATTCCTACTGGCCATACAGTACACAGGTATCTAATGATGAACACTTCCCACAATGACTCGGTTCCACACAACTGGATTTAAGTATTTATTAGCAGCAATAATAGTACATAATATACTTTACTTTACTTTGGATGCGCTTATAAGGCAAAGGAATGTGCGTAGGCAAATCAATAACGTATGTCCCTTCTCATATTACGCAGGAGATAATAATACAACCTGAATCTTAGGAATTATATCCATGGTACACTAGTAATATAGCGGGAGATACTGGTAGGGTCCCCCCGGTTGTAAGCCAGCAAGGGTAGAGGATTTGTCGGTAGTAGAGTCTGGGTCAACGATGATAAAGAGACTCCAAGTACAGGAGACAGTGCAGTAAGATCTTGATCCACAGACGAATACAGCTGTTCTCCGTAGCATGCAGCTCCGCATGGAAGAAAGCTAGCCGGCCTCAGGCTTCTGAGAGGCGGACTCGACGTGGCTCCTCACAGGGTAAATCCCACACAATTGTGGGTGTCGGCGATTCTCCGCTCCATCAATTACAGGACCAAAAGCAAATATAATCCAGCCGAAAAGGGCTATGCAGTCGTCGGTAGGTTATCCAGTGTACATAATCCCACACGGTCCTCGTCTAGGGCCCCTCGGGTGAAAGCGCCATGGTAAGCAGCCCAGCCTGGATAAGCACTCTAGCTGGTACGAGGAAACGTTGGTGATGCTGGTCACTGTAGAACTTTAGCCGCACGATACACTATACACAAATAGACTATTACTGACTTAATAGAATCGGTCGAACTCGACGGTACAGCGTTAAACTCTGATACTTCAGTTATTAATTCGCACGCGGTCTCAATGCTCTATTTGGGGCCAAACAGGCCATACTTCACCACACGTTGTATCGTGGGTGAGGCTTCAACTTATTGGTAACTCTGACTTCTGACTAAGTGCTTCTGTATTCACCTGCGCCGTATTTATACGCTTAGGTGAACAAACTAGTACCAGCTTTATTCCTGTCTCATATCCTTGCGCAGAACCGTTCATGTCCAGGCAAGTCCCCGGCGGTGACTTTGAACCCGACCTTGGAGGTATGGCTATGGCGCCTGTGGACCGCTGTCCAATAGGAGAATGAAATATTATGGTCTGTACTAGGCTAAAGGGATATTCCGTGTATATGTACAAGGAATATACAAGGGATATCAAACGATATACAAATATTATGCAATATATATCAATCAATAAATATATATATTCGGTTTAATCTGATCCTTCGTAACAGACTCTGTTTTGCCCATGTGTAATGATAGTTTGTTATCAGCGAGCCATATGCAGATTTTGCCTAGTTCTGAGCTGAGGGTTTTTTCAACCTGTAACTTGTTCTCGTCAGAGACCAGCAGGGCTGAGTCGTCCGCAAACAGGAACAGGTTGCAGTCACAAGCTGACGACATGTCATTTGCATAAATTAGGAACAGTAGCGGACCTAGTATGCTTCCTTGTGGAACACCACAGCTTACTGTGAGGGGGGGGGATAGGGTACCGTTTACCTCCACCATCTGCTCTCTCCCCTCCAGGTAGGATTGCATCCAGCTCTGGTCTGGACAAGTATTGCGGATGAGGGGGGGGGGGGGGGGGGGGGGGGCTCTCTCGCTATGTGTTGGAGTGCGCAATGTGTATGCGCATGCGTGTGGACTGGACTCGAGCACGTGAGAGTATAAAGAGTCCATTTTTTGAAACCCATCCAATCTTTCGCCGTCGACTAAAGACTCACTACTTCAACCATTATCTAAATAAAAAAAATCTAACCCTAACTAACCTTACTGTCATGCACTTGTCCTAATAAACTAACCTACACTGTAGCACACCCTCGGCGCGACCCCGAGTCAGTCGCCATGGGTTTTGCTCAGCAACGAATGTGCACATTTATAGTTATTATGTTTGTTTTTACTACTTTTTTTATCGAAGCATCACTGGCGGGGACGTCATACGACCGCCAGTCACTTATTGACCTAAACTCCGGACTCAAAGGGGAGTTTAGAGACACTTTATCATGCCAAGAATGGCCAACTGAGATCAGGCGGGACAAAGACAACGCGGGAGACAAAGACGGACGCAGGACAAAGAAGAAACACAGGGGGAAGAGGAGCGGGATCAGATTAAGATTAAGGAAATCTGCTTACCGTCCGGCTATTCCATCTATCTTCCTAGCGAATGCCCGTTCGCTAGAGAGTAAGATGGATGATTTACGTGCGCGGGTCCGATTCCAGCGAGAGATGAGGGAATGCAATATCCTGTGCTTCACCGAGACCTGGCTGAAACCAGTGACTCCCGATCACAGCATCTCTCCCTCCGACTCCTTCACCATCTTCAGAGCGGATCGTACAGAAGCCTCCGGGAAGAGCATCGGCGGGGGGCTATGCCTTATGACCAACAACGGCTGGACTAGCCCCGGGGAAGTGAAGATACTCTCCCGTTCATGCTCTCCCGACATGGAACACCTCACGATCCAATGTCGTCCGTTCCATCTTCCGCGCGAATTCACTGCAGTGATCATGACTGCAGTGTACATCCATCCCCAGGCGAACGTCGGCAGGGCGCTAGGGGAACTACACGACCATCTGAACGCGCACCAGATCAAACATCCGGACGCAGCCATGATCGTAGCCGGGGACTTCAATCAGGCGAATCTGAAGAAAGTCATGCCGTCTTTCTTCCAGCACATCGTCTGCTCCACAAGGGGAGGAAATACACTCGACCACTGCTACACCCCGTTCAGAGCCGGATACAAGGCTGTACCGGCTCCACCATTAGCGGGAGCAACAAACACGTCGGATCATGCCGCCATCTTTTTGGTCCCAGCGTATAAACAGAGATCACGTGACGCCGTCGTGTCACGTGAGGTAAAAAAATGGGACAACCAATCAGAGGCCACGTTTCAGGACGCAGATGACGCCGACTGGGGAATGTTCAGGAGGAGTAACAGTGACGTCAGCGATTTCACAGACGCTGTGGTGTCATTCATAACAACACTGGCTGATAGTATCGTCCCCACAAAGAAGGCGAGGGTGTTCCCAAACCAGAAACCATGGGTGGATGGACAGTACCATCAGAGCAGCCCTGAACTCTCGCACCACTGCTTATAACCGGGGCAGAGTCAGGAAACATGGAAGAGTACAAGACAACAGTCTACACTCTGCGCAAGGCTGTCAAACTTGCTAAGAGGACGTATGCCGACAAGATGGAGGCACAAATGGCACAGAATGACACAAAAGGATTATGGCAGGGACTGAGGGCTATAACTGACTACAAAGTCAGCGCCCCCTCAATGGGGAGCGACGACGCCTCCCTTGCGGACCAGCTCAACACCTTCTATGCGCGGTTTGGTGCAAACAGTGGCACTGCTAGCCCAACGGCTAGTGACGTCACTGGTGCGCCGGCTGTTGTGGAGGGGGGGGGGCATCCGCGGGGGGGGGGACGCTCTCTCATTGACGGTACACAGTGTGAGAAGAGCATTTATGCAGGTGAACACCAGGAAGGCTGCTGGCCCAGATGGTATAACAGGACGCATACTTAAGTCCTGTGCCAACCAGCTTGCCCCGGTGTTCACCGCCATATTTAATCAATCCCTGGCGGAGTCGGTGGTCCCTGCCTGCTTCAAGATGTCTACCATCATCCCTGTACCGAAGAAACCCTCCCCAACATGTCCAAATGACTACAGACCGGTGGCACTCACCTCTGTGGTCATGAAATGTTTTGAGAGGCTGGTCAAGGACCACATTTGTGCCTCCCTCCCCAGTGATATGGACCCTATGCAATTTGCATACAGGACAAACAGGTCCACTGACGACGCGGTCTCCCAGGTACTGCACAGCACCCTCTCCCACCTTGACCGTCAGAAGGGGAGCTATGTGAGACTGTTGTTCATCGACTACAGCTCAGCGTTCAACACCATAGTCCCCACCAGACTGGTGGACAAGCTGATCGAGCTGGGTCTGAGCTCCGCCCTGAGCGCCTGGGTACTGGACTTTCTGAGTGAAAGACCCCAGGCGGTCAGGGTGGGGGGTCAGACCTCCAACACCATCACCCTGAGCATCGGGTCCCCCCAGGGCTGTGTTCTAAGCCCCCTGCTGTACTCACTCTACACACACGACTGTGTAGCCAAGTTCAGCTCCAACTCCATAGTGAAGTTCGCAGACGACACGGTGGTGGTGGGGCTGATCTCGGACAACGACGAGAAGGCCTACCGGGAGGAGGTTGAGGTACTGGAACGCTGGTGCCAGGACAACAGCCTGCTCCTGAACATTGGTAAAACCAAGGAGCTGATCGTGGATTATAGGAGAGGACAGCAGGAGACACACACACCACTGATGATTAACGGGGCTACCGTGGACAGGGTGAGCAGCTTTAAGTACCTGGGGGTCCACATCTCAGAGGATCTGACATGGTCAACACACATAGACACAGTAGTAAAGAAGGTGAAACAGCGCCTCTACCACCTGAGACAGTTAAGGAAGTTCAGAGTATCGGGGAAGATACTCCAGTCCTTCTACTTAGGAGCTGTAGAGAGCATCTTGACTGGAAACATCACTGCCTGGTATGGAAACAGCACGGCACAAGACAAGAAGGCCCTACAGAGAGTGGTGCGCTCAGCCGAGCGTACCACGGGTATTGCACTACCTCCCCTGCAGGTTCTATACAACAAGAGGTGCAAATCCAGAGCCTGCAGGATAATGAAAGACCCTCACCACCCCAATAACAGCCTGTTCCAGCTGCTGAGGTCAGGCAGACGCCTGCGAACCCCAGCTACTAGGACAGAGAGGCTTAGGCTCAGCTTCTTCCCCCAGGCCATCAGAGTCCTGAACAATGAACATTGAGTACCACTGTAACACTTTAGCATGAGCGGGCACACACTCAGGCCGCACGCACCCTCACTTATTGCCAAAAGGAAAGGCCACTTTAAATTAGTATTAGCAACAGTAACAGTGTATTGCACTACTATTACTACTACTGTTAACTGTTACCCGTTATTGCACAAATTTATTGTTACCTGCTACCTGTTATTGCACAATTTTATTGCACAAATTTTTTTTGTATTGGATTCTATTATATGTTGTACCAATTGCACATCGGTGCGGGCAAGACCACCCGCATTTCATTGTATATCCGTATGCCGTGACAAATAAAACTCTTGACTTGACTCTTGACTTGACTTGAGCACTCAACACTTTATGAACATTGTTACTCAGCTGATAGAGTTGTGCCCTTCCTGATGGCTTGTCGTACAGAACTTGTAAGTCGCTTTGGATAAAAGCGTCGGCTAATCATAAATGTCTAGATGTAACATTACTGTCTATGTACCTATGTAAACGAGACGAAAGTTAAGTTTACTCTATTATTTCGCCGTCGACTAAAGACTCACTTCTTCAACCATTATCTGAATAAAAAAAATCTAACCCTAACTAACCTTACTGTCATGCACTTGTCCTAATAAACTAACCTACACTGTAGCACTCAACACTTTATGAACATTGTTACTGAGACGAAAGTTAAGTTTACTCTATTATTACTAGATAATAATAATAATAATAATTTAGGACCTGCTCCGAGGTCATCAATTGGCACACATGCGATGCATGCATACAATTCGTATCTGCGATTAACCCATCCCGTCGTCCTTCCCCCCCAAGGGCAGCCGGGAGCAGACAGGCACAACGTGAGCCGCGCCAGGGGACCAATCCAAGTGCTCCTGTCCGTCTTCGTCAAGGACGCCACAGCGTTAGCGATCTTGTTGTTGTTGATCTGGTATGTCATAAATGTCTAGATGTAGCAGTACTGTCTATGTACAAGTTTACTCTATTATTACTAGATCTGGTATGTCATAAATGTCTAGATGTAACATTACTGTCTATGTACCTATGTAAACGAGACGAAAGTTAAGTTGAAAATGGGGGAAGGTAAGTTGAAAATGGGGGATCTATGTAAACTAGCATGGCTTTGTCATTATTCCAATGTACCCAACCCCCCCCCCCCCCCCCCCCCACCTCCAATGTACAGCCCCACCCAACCCCACCCCACCTACCCAACCTCCTCCAATGTACAGTTTCTATGTCAAATGTATGTCAGTATTCCAATGTACAGTGTGTGTCCCCCCCCCCCCCCCACCTCCAATGTACAGCCCCACCCCACCTACCCAACCTCCTCCAATGCACAGTTTCTATGTCAAATGTATATACACTCTTTTTCTGGATTTTTTTAGTATCACAAACAGTACTGTATTTGAAAATCTGGTATGTCATAAATGTATAGATGTAGCAGTACTGTCTATCTGTATGTCGTGTGTGTCATATGATGAATTGAAAATGGGGGACCCTGATGTAAACAAGACGAAAGTCTTTCTCTGGTCTGCATCCTCTTAACAATTGTATGTATTGAGCTGTACTGTACTGTACCCATTCTGCAATCTGTTAATAAACTTTTCAATCAATCAATCAATCAACGAGACGAAAGTGAAGTTGAAAATGGTGCGCAGTAGTGCAAATACTTGTCCAGACCACGAAGCCCCGCCTCCAACCCGTCCAGCCTGGCTCTGCGGCTCTGCAGATACCCCCTATTGGCTTCAAAGCCGAGGAGCCAAAACAGTAACAAGTTCCCCCCTTTTTTTTCTTTTTTTTACTCGTTTATGGTGTACTATTTGTCAAATAAACAAATATAAACATTGTGCATTGACAAAAAAGCTAAAAAAATTGAGCGCGAGTAACCTAAATGATGGAGAGGAGAGAGAGAGATTTGATTGATTTTGGGGCTCATTATTACACTTATTGGACCGAAGCCACATTTCCCGAGTCTAATTAAAAATGTATGAACCTGTAGGCCTACTTTTTATATCGTGCTGCGCGGCCCTGGTCACATAATTTCCAAGGCAAAATAAATAGGTCTAATTCTAAATAATTATCTCATATAGCTGAATGAATAAATGCAAACTTTATTTGACAGATTGCAGAATGGGCACATGAATACAGTACACCTCAATACACACAATTGTTATGGGGATGCAGACCAGAGAAAGACGTTTGTCTTGTTTACATCAGGGTCCCCCATTTTCAATTCATAAGTGAAGAGCGGCTTTGCTGCTCGTTTAATAAACTTTGAGTAGAGGCAAAAATAGCCACCACCTATTATTTATTTTCATATAGTAAAACGTACCTGCTGTCAATAACTTTAACTTTGACTCCAGTTCCGTTGCATTGTTGATGTAGCCGCTCGCCGCCAGTAGCTTGACGGTCACTTGAATGGCACGGGCTTCAGTGAAGACTTGAACCAGTTTATCGGCGAGATCCAGGCAATGAGCGTTCTAGACCGCACCGCGACGCACGCGTGGTTCCTCTTTGCGATCGATCAGTTTGCTCCGAAATCTTTTCAGGCCCTCGTCGCCCAAGTCATCCAATGCCTCCAATATTAAGGCATGGGCGGTTTTGGCCATGTCTGTTCAAACGTGAAATATACAACAGCGCAGTCTCGTTGAGTCCAAAACGAAAGTGATGAGTTACAGACAGACATACAGTTACATAAACACGCTAAGATACGGAACTAAAATAATGCTTCCTGGCCTGCAGGGGCGAACTTTCCACTTATATGGGGGGGGGGGGGGGGCCGGGGCCAGGCCCTGCGGCCCTGGTCACATAATTTCCAAGGCAAAATAAATAGGTCTAATTCTAAATAATTATCTCATATAGCTGAATGAATAAATGCAAACTTTATTTGACAGATTGCAGAATGGGTACAATACAGTACACCTCAATACACACAATTGTTAAGGGGCTGCAGACCAGAGAAAGACGTTTGTCTTTACATCAGGGTCCCCCATTTTCAATTCATAGTGAAGAGCGCGCTTTGCTGCTCGTTTAATAAACTTTGAGTAGAGGCAAAAAAAATAGCCACCACCTATTATTTATTTTCATATAGTAAAACTTACCTGCTGTCGATAACTTTGACTCCAGTTCCGTTGCAATGTTGTTGCAGCCGCTCGCCGCCAGTAGCTTGTAGCAATAAGCCCCAGAAAAGGAATGTTAAAAGGTCTGAGGTCGTCGGACCTCCTCGCTGCTGGGAACTGGAAGAAGACACCGGCGGGGAGGTCAGGGGGGGCTGACCATCTGGGGAGGGGCGCCAGCCGCGCCATGTGTGGAGGCAAGGTTCCTCTTTGCGATCGATCAGTTGGTTCCGAAATCGTCTCAGGTCCAAGTCGCTCAAGTCATCCAATGCCTCCAATATAAAGGCATGGGCGGTTTTGGCCATGTCTGTTCAAAGGTGAAATATACAACAGCGCAGTCTCGTTGAGTCCAAAACGAAAGTGAGTTACACAGACAGACATACAGTTACATAAACACGCTAAGATACGGAAATAATAATGCTTCCTGCAGGGGCGAACTTTCTTTTATAAGGGAGGGACAGGGGGGCCCGGGGCCGGGGGACATTTCCCCCTCTAGCCTTCAAATAAGCTGAGACCAGCAGAAAAACGTGTTTGTAAGTGTTAAGGTATTTTATGACTACACACAGCACCACGGTTTAAAGGAGGAAGGGTGATCTTATCTCTTTTCAAACAGATATACTGAGACGGAGCAGGATGTTCCTTTAAGCATCACGTTGATGTCTCTAGACTCGGTCTCAATGATAATGGTTGGTACAGCCTACCTCCTCAAAGCCCCCAGGACTAAGCTGCACACCATGGGCGATCGAGCCTTCTGACTGTGGAATGCTCTCCCCATCCACCTGAGAGCACCACAGTCCGTCGAGGCTTTTAAAAGGGGCCTAAAAACATTTATTTTTAACAAGGCTTTTGCCTGAATCTTTCTTTTACTTTTATTTTTACTTCTATACATTTTATTATTATTTTATTTTTATGTTCTTCCATTTCATTGGTTGTTTTATTCATTTTAATTGTTTTATTCATTTAACTTTTTATCTTTATCTCCTGTAGCACTTTGAGATTTTCACAAATATAAAGTGCGGTACAAATTGAATTTATTATTAGTATTATTATTACTGTACTGGTACTGTTATTTATTTATGTACATCTTTTATATTGGGCGTTCTGTTATTTGGCCTGTGTGAACTGTTTCACTAGATGACCCTCACATTGGTTCATGGTTAACTTGAGGATGAGGTGGATGAAGCAAGAACCTGTCCTAACTTAGGAAAATAATAATTGATCTCATCCCACTATTTTGGAGTACAGCAAGTGGAATACAGTATATGTGTATTTAAATGTCAATTTAATTTAGCTGTGATTAATCTGAACAGCTAATGAGATTAATACTTTGTGTTGGCTTTACACAGAAATTACTAAATAATCTAAATGGTCTAACACAGTGTAATGAAGTGCCTTTTGGCATTCTGACAGTAGAGAACACATTGATTGATTGAAAATTGTATTAACAGATTGCAGAATGGGTACAATACAGTACAGCACAATTGTTAAGGGGATGCAGACCAGAGAAAGACTTTCGTCTTTTCAATTCATCATAACATATATGACATACATGACATACAGATAGACAGTACTGCTACATCTATACATTTATGACATACCAGATCTACAAATACAGTACTGTTTGTGATACAAAAAGGGTCTAAAAAGAGAGTAAATACATTTGAGGGGGAAGAAACTGTACATGGATAGAACAGTTAGTTGTGAGAGTAGAGAACACATGGATAGAACAACAGTTAGTTGTGAGAGTAGAGAACACATGGATAGAACAGTTAGTTCTGAGTAGAGAACACATGGATAGAACAACAGTTAGTTCTGAGAGTAGAGAACACAGATAGAACAGTTAAGTCGGAGAGTAGAGAACAGAGGGATAGAACAACAGTTAGTTCTGAGAGTAGAGAACACATGGATAGAACAGTTAGTTGTGACAGTAGAGAACACAGGAATAGAACAACAGTTAGTTTGAGAGTAGAGAACAGAGGGATAGAACAACAGTTAGTTGTGAGCAGTGGTGCGTTGGTCATGGGACGGGGTTGCACGCTGTTCCACCAGGTCTGTGAGCACAGGAGCATGCAGGAGCACGGACGTGCACACAAGAATGCGCTGCACTCGACTGATGCGCCAATTCGCCAAATACCCACCTGGCTACTTTGCATAACAATAGCTCAGGTCATCAGGTCATCAGGTCACAAAACTTGTGAATGAAATGTGTTACATTCATTTACATTTCATTTACATTCCATTCCTTAAAAATGTATGAACCTGTACTTTTCATATCGTGCCTGCGGCCCTGGTCACATAATTTCCAAGGCAAAATAAATAGGTCTAATTCTAAATAATTATCTCATGATCATGATATATGATATAGCTGAATGAATGAATGAATAAATGCAAACTTTATTTGACAGATTGCAGAATGGGTACATGAATACAGTACACCTCAATACACACAATTGTTAAGGGGATGCAGACCAGAGAAAGACGTTTGTCTTGTTTACATCAGGGTCCCCCATTTTCAATTCATAGTGAAGAGCGCGCTTTGCTGCTCGTTTAATAAACTTTGAGTAGAGGCAGAAAAAACGCCACCACCTATAATTTATTTTCATATAGTAAAACTTGCCTGCTGTCGATAACTTTGACTTTGACTCCAGTTCCGTTGCAATGTTGTTGCAGCCGATCGCCGCCAGTAGCTTGACGGTCACTTGAATGGCATGGGCTTCAGTGAAGACTTTAACCAGTTTATTGGCGAGATCCAGGCGATCAGCGTTCTGGACCGCATAGCGACGCACGCGTGGTTCCTCTCTGCGATCGATCAGTTGGTTCCGAAATCGTTTCAGGTCCTCGTCGCTCAAGTCTTCCAATGCCTCCACTATAAAGGCATGGGCGGTTTTGGCCATGTCTGTTCAAACGTGAAATATACAACAGCGCAGTCTCGTTGAGTCCAAAACGAAAGTGAGTTACACAGACACATAAACAGGCTAAGATACGGAAATAATAATGCTTCCTGCAGGGGCGAACGCCCTACCCAAAGCTGTAAAGGAATGTGGATCACTACCCCAGGGGCGTATTTGACGCCGGGGACGGCGAGATGCTTCCAGCTGCAGCACGACAGCCCAGCGCTTACAAGCCCCGCACATACAAGCCCCGCACATAGCAACCCCTCGCTTCCATTGGCTGATTTTGGTGACGTGATTTGGGTCCCACCCAATGGCTGAGGTCCCCTGCGCTTAGATACCCCTCGCTTCCATTGGCTGATTTGGGTGGGTCACGTGATTTGTGCAACCAAAACATTACGTGAAACTAAGTGAAGAAGAACACTAACAGATATAAAGTTTATAAACAAAATGGGCGCATCTTTCAACACCCCTGCGGCGGCGTGTCCTTTGTGTAAGTCTTCATATCGCGACCCGATCACATTGAAGTGCGACCATCGGTTCTGCAAGCACTGTATTGGAGACTTGTGGAGTGACTCCACGACCGGACCGTATTATTGTCCCGAGTGGCAGTGCCACACAGAGTACAAGACGCTACATACCTGTTTATTGCACTGTTTTATTGGATTCTATTAATATGTTGTACCACTGTATTTTATTGGATTCTATTATATGTTGTACCACTGTATTGCACATCGTCGCGGGCAAGACCAGCCGCATTTCATTGTATACCTGTATGCCGTGACAATTAAAACTCTTGTCTTGTCTTGTCTTTGAGACAATAGTAACACGGCCGTCCGCATCTGGATCCCTCGCCCTTGCCCCTTGCTGCACCGCAGGTATGTCAGAGCTTCAATTGGTCATTCAAAACTAAATTAAAAGATAAACATGTTTACCACATGCCCCCCCACTCTGTCAGGATCTAGGGGTAACAGTACTGTATATTTGAATACCGTTATGTCACAAATGTATCAGTACTAAATACCTATATGTCCCTATGCCATAAATGTCATGTATGTTGTGTATGTCATAAATGTCTATATGAATTGAAAATGGGGGACCCTGATGGAAACAAGACAAATGTCTTTCTCAGGTCTGCATCTGAAAATGGGGGACCCTGATGGAAACAAGACAAACGTCTTTCTCAGGTCTGCATCCCCTTAACAATTGTATGTATTGAGCCGTACTGTATTGTACCCATTCTGCAATCTGTTAAATAAAGTTTTCATTCATTCATTCATTCATCCATCCTCCAATGTACAGTTTCCCCATCCCACCTACCCAACCTCCTCCAATGTACAGTTTCTTCCCCCTCAAATGTATACTCTCTTTTTTAGACCCTTTTTGTATCACAAACAGTACTGTATTTGTAGATCTGGTATGTCATAAATGTATAGATGTAGCAGTACTGTCTATCTGTATGTCATGTATGTCATATGATGAATTGAAAATGGGGGACCCTGATGTGAATGAATGAATGAATGAAAACTTTATTTAACAGATTGCAGAATGGGTACAATACAGTACGGCTCAATACATACAATTGTTAAGGGGATGCAGACCTGAGAAAGACGTTTGTCCTGTTTCCATCAGGGTCCCCCCCATTTTCAATTCATATAGACATTTATGACATACACAACATACATGACATTTATGGCATAGGGACATATAGGTATTTAGTACTGATACATTTGTGACATAAGCGGTATTCAAATATACAGTACTGTTACCCCTAGATCCTGACAGAGTATATACATATGATGGGGAGGGGACTGTACATTAGGAGGGGGTGGGAGGGAAATATACATACGGCGGGGAGGGAATATATACATGCGGTGGGGAGGAGACTGTCTATTAGGAGGTGGTGGGGGTTTTGGGCATTTACGGTGGCCAGTTTCGAATTGCAGCCTCCCGTAGGTGCTCTTTAAGAGCGGTTTTGAATGTGGGCAGGGATTCACTTTCCTTTACAGCTTTGGGTCGGGCGTTCCACATTGTTGTGGCATAATTGCGAAACGTGTTTAGTCCCTTGTTTGAGCCGAATCTGGGTTTAACATGATTTGTTGAGCTTCCTCTGGTGTAGTGGTTGTGGTATTCACTGACCTTTGGGAAGTATTTTGACATGTACATGGGCACCCCGGTCGTATAGTGTATCTTGTAGACCAGGCCCATTGCAAGTTGCTGTACTCTGTCGTCTACTCTAAGCCATCCTAGGTTGTCAAAGTGGGCAGGGGTGAGGTGGGTTCTGGGGTTCAGGTCAAGAAGTAGTCTGACCAGTTTGTTTTGTGATGTTTGTAATTTTGTTTTAAGCGCCTTTGAGGTGCTTTGGTACCATGAGGTGCACGCATAGTCATAGTACCCTTGAATGAGTGCTCCTGCCAGAGTCTTCAGGGTATTCTTGTTTACCAGAGAGGAGATCCGGTACAAGAATCTAGTTCGTTGGTTGACTTTTTTTATTACATTGGATGCCATTTTGTCACAGGAAAGATTTGCCTCTAGGATGGAACCCAGGTAGGTAATTTCGTCTTTCCTTGTGACAATATTGTCACCCACTGTAACTGAGAAGCCGTCGGTCTTGCTGAGTTTGTTATTTGAACCGAAGAGAATGGACTCTGTTTTGCCCATGTGTAATGATAGTTTGTTATCAGCGAGCCATATGCAGATTTGTAAACAAGACGAAAGTCTTTCTCTGGTCTGCATCCCCTTAACAATTGTGTATTGAGCTGTACTGTACTGTACCCATTGATTGATTGAAACGTTTATTAACAGATTGCAGAATGGGTACTGTGGAATAATATAATGATTCATTCCCCAACTATCTCATTTAGACATTCCCCTCCCCCCTCTCTCCAATCCTGTATCCCCCCCCTGTGAACTATATGACTCTAAGACTCCTCCCAACAACATTCCAGTTCACAGGGGGGGGGGGTACAGGATTGGGGAGAGGGGGAGGGGTCACAGGATTTGGGAG